>NC_053027.1:337878590-338178590 GCF_003073215.2 Triticum urartu | reverse complement strand
CACTGAGTCAAAGCTGGCTTGCTGCAGTTAAACCCCACCATCCCTTTGTTGATGCCGATGCATATGTAGCTAGTTCTGATGTAAGTCTTGCTGAGTACTTTTGTACTCACGTTTGCTTAATTTATGTTTTGCAGAGAGACTTCAGTCTCGCTAGTAGTTCCGCGTGGACTTCGATGTTTAGCTTCATACCTCAGCTACGATCTTGTGCCCTTGGCAGGATCTGGTAGATAGTCAGGCTTCTTAGCCTTTTTCATTTGTAGATGTCTGTACTCAGACATGTTAAGCTTCCGCATGTGCTTTGATTTGTATGCTATGATTGTTGGGTCATGAGACCCATGTTTGTAATATCTCGCTCCTCGGAGCCTAATGAATAAATACTTGAGTCGTAGAGTTATGTTGTGATGCCATGTTGTATTTACACATATCGAGCATATTGTGTGTATGATTGAAATGCTTGGTATGTGTGGGATCCGGCAATCTAGTTGTTTATCCTTGGCAGCCTCTCTTATGGGGAAATGTAGTCTAGTGCTTCCATGAGCCATAGTAGTCCGCTACAGCCCGGTTCACCGGAGTCCTGCTAGCCCAGCACTACTGCTCAGGACACTTGACTTGCCGGCATGTGTTTCACTTTTTTCCTGTGTTTGTCCCTTCGGGGAAATGTCACACGGTGACATCCGGAGTCCTGCCTAGCCTGCTACAGCCCGGGTTCCCGGAGTCCTGTTAGCCAGTATTACAGCCCGGATTCACACGCTGCTGACCAACATGCTCGATGTGATTCATGTATGCCTGTCCCCATAGGTTGGTGCCGCTTTGGGTTCACAACTAGCCATGTCGGCCCGGGTTCTCTGTTATATGGATGCTAGCGACACTATCATATACGTGAGCCAAAAGGCGCAAACGGTCCCGAGCCATGGTAAGGCGACACCCGTGGGAATACCGTGCGTGAGGCCGCAAAGTGATATGAGGTGTTACCGGCTAGATCGATGTGACTTGGAATTGGGGTCCTGACAGCTTTGGTATCAGAGCCTGACTGCCTGTAGGATTACCAAGCCAAACTGGTCGAAGTCGTATCTATAAATGCTTTAGTTATATAAGGGAATTGATTGTGGATGGGAACGTAAGGCTCTTTTTACTCCTTATCTTCATGACCTTCTGATCTGAGTCAACCTCTTCTTTTCTACGGGGATTAAGAACTAGGCCTTCTCACCTATCTATCAGGATGACGTGTTACTAATCCATAGACTTATAGAATTGATAGTTTCAAGCCTCAGTTCCATTCCTACTACTTCCGTATGTTGACAGTTGATCTCGGAACCTTGATATTGTGTTGTTGAGTGGTTATGCCACCATTTTGCAGGATGTCTCAAATCTTTTGAGCATTTACAGCCGTTATGTTGTTCGAGTCATCCCAGATTTCTAATTAGTCTGATGCATTTGCAAATTCCTTCTTCCCATCCCGTTGTTCCTTTGGGCCAGATTAAGCACACTAATCGGTGAGTTGAGGTACTCTGTTGCCTCGACATATATGTTGGAGCTATTATTATGACCCTAGGTGTTTTAGGGAGTCACCTAGTAATCTAGCCATGTTTTGTGTTTCCGGTGTGATGATTCTGGCCATCATTCCCGAAAGCAACCCGTGATGCCATTTAGTAGTAGGTATTCTATTCCTGGGTTCTTGAACCCGAGATTCACCCTACTTACCTCCTGCTGATAGTGTTTGCTCGTCCCTTTAGGATATTAGTAACCTTGCGACAGTCTTCAAGGTCCGTGGTATTTCTTCCTTCCAAATACCATGAACTGTTAAGGCAGAAGTTCTTTGAACCAAAATATCACAATCAGAGTACTCTTGGGGAGTTCTCCATTCATAATTGTGATTCTGTCAGTTCTACCTTTCTGCATGGGTTATCTGGAAGAAACCTATTGAACTTGGTTCAACATATTAATCTATGCATCCACAACTTAGAAAGATATATGTCCTCTTGAGTTGTCCCTCTTCATTTTTATTTCAACCATCGCCTATCAATTGATAGTCAGGAGTAATTGTGCATCCGTGTTATCGATGCTTATCATTCTTGTGGTCCGTTAAGCCATTCTATTTCAGAATGACTAGGAGAAACAAACTCCAGTACCTCATCCATATCCAGGATTGGGTCAAAGTAGTTGTGTTCTGTAGATCAAATGCCAACCCAGCTTTTGCTCTGTTCTACCCTGGAGTATTACCCCCTTTATGTCAGGATTGTCATGAGAATTGCACCATCTCTCATGAATTCTTGACGCAGTGATACTTCTCGCCATCATTATTCATTCCTCGGTCCCATGCTGTTGTAACCGAAATGCCGACAAGTGAATTGTGATGTGTGAAATCAATACTCCGAGCAACTCGTTGCTTTGTAGTAAATGGACAATATTCTCATTCTTAGAGTGTTGATTATTAAATCATCATCCTAAGATTGATCGTGCTACCTAGTCCTTATTTCTGGTGCACTCTTTGATCCATGAGTTGGGATTGTGTCAATCCCTCACTCTTTGATCATATCGTCTTGCCCTGAAAAGCAAGATTGTTCTCGAGCTTAGAGTCATATCGTGGTTCGTGATTTTTCGGATATCTTCACGGAAGTATCACCAGGTCATCCCCTGACCGATATGGTGAGTTCGTGATCAAGTTGGTTTACCAATAAACCACTCTTTCTCCAAGAATCCGTGTTGGATACCCCTCAGCTAGTTGGTTAAGCTAAACAACAACTTGGAGAGTTGGAAGGTAAAAGCTTGTATGACCTAGTTCATGTTAAGGGATATCTTTTGTGTGTGTGTGTGTGTTGAAGAAAGATGATATCTCCATTGATTGGTCCTTGTGATCAGTTGTTGGATCTATTGCCTTGTCAAAACTTTGACTTGAGTATGGGCTATCGTCAAGTCAAATCAGAACCAACAATGTTCGTAATTTTGTCTTACTCATGGTTGATCCCTCGAGCATACACCATTACATCCTTTGGTCTGACCAATGCTATTACCGTGTTCACATGATGGTGGAAGTCCAGGGATATGGCAATTCTGATGAGTTGATGTTGAGCCATCAGTAGCATTTTGTTCCCCCCCCCATAATTCATGTTGAACATCAACCTAGTGTTGGAAAATTTGTAAGCAATGCCTTCGTGTTCCGTTCATGAAGCTTATGTTTGGATGAAAGGAGCGACTTCCTCTAAGTTCACGTGCAATCGATGCAAGTTGTCGCCGTGAATTCGAGAAAGCTTGTTTTTGCTTCCTCTGGAGTCATCCCAAGTCAGCCATGCACGTGCAAAGTATTCTGTGGTATGTTAGACTGATCATGTTCATTCCATATGCATCCCTAGCACACCAAGCCACTGATTGATTTGTTCAAGATAAAGGAGTCTGTTCTAAGGTGAATTCTTTGGACTTCCACGCGTGGAGACTTCGATGTCATTAATGATGGTTCCCCACCTGAACTCGGTAGCGTTTGGTTGTAAGACTACCATGTGGTCATGCTTGTCTTGGACAGTATGTTCATAGGTTTGTAGCAGAACCAGCTCATGTTTTGGAGCTTACTATCGTAGTTCATTTCCCAAGAATCTTGCAATGTCATCTCATTGATTTGTGTTGCAAACTTTCATTTTCCCTTCCAGACCCGATGAGTCTGGATTATCCTGACACCACCCAGATCTGAATCTCAGGCAGATATGATGGTTGGAACATTTCTCAAGAACTATAACATTGGTCTCTCTGTAACCGGGTAAAGTGGATGTTCTGGCCAACACACCCAACCGGAAGACTTATTATTGTAGTATCTTGATGGAGAAAGTTGGCCACCTCCCTATAAGGATCTCATAGAATTTATTCCAATAGTTGTTCCTTATGGATTTTTGTGTTCCCGAAGTCCAACCTTTTACTTGATGTTCTAGATATCAAACCATATCTATGAATGGATTACGCTAGCACATCAAGGAGAACATTAGAAGCGGAATGCTAAATGTCTCTCGGCCGATCATCCAGATTCTGTTTCCTTAGCCTCACTAAGGGGAAGTCTGAGAAGGTGTTATCTTCCTCTATATCTGCATCATCCATCATTAGTCATCATGGTAGTATGTCGTGTTGCCAGGATCCTTGCCACGGATGTTGGTAAAACCTTGATGAATATGGAAATGCTCAAGTTCTTGAGAGCACGCGCAAGCAAAATCATCCCTTGCGTTGTCTTCAACCAGGTAGTTCACATCATCCATCCTAGTCTAAGTATGCAACTCCTTCGAACTCTTCCAGACGATCGATTGAGAATTGCCTTAGGCTGGTATAGAGAGTTTCAATGATCTATGGATCAAAAGTAATTCTTTTTGTCACATAAGGGAATAGTTCTTCGAGTCACCTTCCCCGAGGTGCCCCATTTTGGAATCATGGCAATTTCCCTCGTTACTTTGAAACCCTCGTCAAATTGTTTCTTCTGTCGCTCCTGATGCAAGTTTTGCCTCTCAGCTCCAGAGATGTTTCTATGTCTCATCCCGTGAGTTGATCTTGTGATCATCAAGATGATCCTAAGTTGCTCAAACCTCAAGAAGATCAATTCTTCTAAAATCCTCCCTTTCTTCTCGTTGTCATGTTGGATGTAGTTTTCAAAGCAAGACGTCGAGATCAAGGTGATGCAATGAATCCACATCCGCAAGAAAGACATTTGGATCGTAAAGATTGTATTAGCTTGCGTCCCTTTGTCTTCTTACCTCACGACTTGAATCTCAGGACGAGATTCTTGTTTAGTAGGAGTGAGTTGTCACATCCCTAGCTTCTGGTTCTGCCTAGTGTTTGCATCCTGCTTGCATCATGTTTAACTTTCATGGAAATTTGAAATGGGGATTGCCTAAACCCCTAGCATCAAAGGAATTCACTAGGTTCACCTAAAATATTTTCAGTAAATCCAAATGGCTTTCACAAATGTTCACCATTTATGGAAAATGCTATAAACAGTACAAGAGGTGATGCACATTTTTCCATGACATATTTGGGCTCTGAATTAAATCATACCTTATTTGCATTTGGGCATTTAAATTTTATATATTATTTTAAATGTCCAAATATTCATGAACTGAAATGTTTGCTGTTGGAAATAATCCAAACAGTGGCCACAAGAAGTCTCATGATTTTTGAAAATGCTCTAGCATTTTTAATAAAGTCAAAACCAAACAGAATAAATAGAAAACAGGAAGAATTAGAAAAGAGAGAGAGAGAAGAGCTTACCTAGCGCCCACCACCCAGCCCAGCAATGTAGCTGGCCGGCCCAGCCCACCAGGGGCTCCTCCCTGTCATCTTCCCCCTTGCCAGGAGGACGAGCGTGTGACTGGCGTGCGCGAGCACACGTCCGGCCACCTCCTGCTTGCTTGCCGCTGCTGGAGTCTACCCCGAGCGCCACGTGCATCGCCCCGACCTTCCTCTCGTCGCCTCTCACTCTCCCACGGCTTCCTCCCCCTTCTCTGCTCTCTCCCCGAATGCGCCCGCCGCTGCCGACATGCACCACCGCGACCACCGCCTTCCCCTCGCCTCTCCGACATGCCCAGAAGCTCCGCCTCATCTACCTCGTCCTCTCCGTCGACTCACGCGACGCCGGACGCCTCGAAGCGCTGCCCCCGATGCCTTCTTCCTCGGGTCGCCGAGATCGCCTCCGCCGCCCCGCTTGCTCCGGCCCCTCCCCGAGCTCACCGACTCGCTCGTCGTGTTCTACGTGAGCTTCTGATCATCCTCCCCTTCTCCGCTCCCTCTCTCGCACGCCGTAGCTGCTGCCCCGCGTTCACCCGCACGCGCCGCCGCCTGCGCTCATCGCGGGTGACGCTCCGGTGACCATTTGGTCCCAGGCGTGCGCCCAACATGCTCACCGCCGCGCGTAGAGTCTTCCCAGCGCCACGCTGCGCTCGTTTGCACACCGTAGCGCTGAACCCGTCGTCGGCCGAACTCCGGCCGCCGCCTTGGAGCTCGCCATCGTCGGCTCCGGCCACCATAGGCCCGGCCTCCACCACCACTCGACGCGCGCCTGCAAGAGCTTTCCAGCGAGCCCAAGAACGGCCTCATCCGTTCCCTGTGGGCGTTTTCCGAGCCATGCCGCCGTCTCGGGCCTCGCCGGCGTCGAGTCGCCGGTGGGTTTGACCCCGCTGGCCTGGGGTTGACCTTGTTTGACCCCCCCAGGGTCACTGACATGCGGGCCCATCTCTGTTAATCTTTAGCTAGATTAGATTAGTGCTAATTAACCCTGACAGTTGGTTTAGACACTGACATGTGGGTCCCCAAGCATAATTAGGTTAGTCTAATTTTCTGTTAAGATTAGTACTAATACGTGTGGACCCCACGTGTCAGCTTTGACTTTGGTCAAGTCAACATTGACTGGTCCCACCTGTCATCCACCCAAACCAGCCTGAGCCACTGACGTATGGGTCCCACAGGTCAGGTTTGACCTGGCCGACCCAGTTAACCTGCTGACATCACACCTATGTCATGCTGACGCAGTAAAGCATTTTCTGGATTTAAGTTTATTCGGGAAATTCCAGAAAATGCCCAAAACTTCTAAAAAACATAGAAATTAAACCGTAACTCCAAATGAAATAAATTATATATGAAAAATTATCAGAAAAATCCAATCTATACATCTGTACCGTTTTCATGCATGTTAGAACAACTTAAGGCCACTGTTTAGGACAAATCAAATGAATGGTATTTAAATAACCACATGTGGAGTTTGAATTTGAACTTTGGGTTCAAACCAACTTCATTTAATTGTGTTGCTAGTTGCATTAGCTCAATCAACAACATATTGCCATGTCATTATCATGCATCATGTTGTGCATTGCATTGATTGTGTTCCTTCTGTGTTGCCAGTGGTTGTCCCCTCTCGATAGACGTTGTACCGACGTTGTGATCGTTGACACTGATGAAGACCCAATGATATCTTTAGAAGTTCGAGGCAAGCAAAACCCCCTTGCTCATTCTGATACAATCCCACTCTCTCGCTGCTGCTCTCTTTTACTGCATTAGGACAACAACGATTCATCTGTTACTTGCTGCGGTAGCTGAACCCCTTATCCACTACATGTCCTGTCATTGCCACAGTAAATAGATGAAACCCACTAGCATGAATAGGAGTTGTTTGAGCCCTGATGTGCCTACTCATTCATGCTTGTTGTCATGTCTGCTATTGCATAGAGTTGTGTCAGGTCTGATTCACCGGGGATGAATCGGAGGTGTGTGAACATGTCCTGCTGTTGAGAGCTAAGTGTGTGAACATGATTTGGTAAAGGTATCGATGAGAGGGTGGGTTGTTTCATTGAAGCCGTCCTGAGGAACCGAGTTATGTGTTTGTGATCCATGAAACTGCTACTACCACACATTGGGCCCTGAAATATGACCCCGCTCGACTTACTGACCCCTCTCGTCCTCTGTCCAGGAGTTGCAACTAGTTTCTGGTGTTTATAGGTTATGTGTTGGCGGCCGTGCATAGCACTGACCCTAGGGGTGGGCTATGATGCGGTAGATACACCGTGGCCGGGTATGCCGGCGCTCGTTTGGTGTCTCGGGACCCTGTACACATCGTTTGGGGCCGTTGAGGACACCCCAGCCGGATTTCCTTGCGGATGGAACCTGAATAGGCGATAAACCTGGACTAGAGACTTGTGCGGTTAGTCAGGTCATGGTCTACACCCACGTCGGCTTTCGCTTGAAGTCTGCCGAGCACATGTCATGTGCAGACGCTAAGTGGTGGAAAAATGTGTGACGAAGTACACCCTGGAGGGTATAAAACTATTCGAATAGCCGCGTCCACGGTAAAGGACTTCTGGGTTGCCTATAACAGTTCATAGACAAGTGGAAGTGGATACTCTAAAATGCGCAAGATAAGCGTGAGTGCTATGGATGGCGTTCTCGTAGGTAGACGGGAGCGGATCCATAGTGGTGTATTGATTGGTGAATATGTGGACTCGTGTGCGCCACCTCAAAAGAGTTGCTTGTAGTCGTAGTTTAGGTTAGCCACTGAGTCAAAGCTGGCTTGCTGAAGTTAAACCCCACCATCCCTTTGTTGATGCCGATGCATATGTAGCTAGTTCTAATGTAAGTCTTGCTGAGTACTTTTGTACTCACGTTTGCTTAATTTATGTTTTGCAGAGAGACTTCAGTCTTGCTAGTAGTTCCGCGTGGACTTCGACGTTTAGCTTGATACCTCAGCTACGATCTTGTGCCCTCGGCAGGATCTGGTAGATAGTCAGGCTTCTTAGCCTTTTTCATTTGTAGATGTCTGTACTCAGACATGTTAAGCTTCCGCATGTGCTTTGATTTGTATGCTATGATTGTTGGGTCATGAGACCCATGTTTGTAATATCTCGCTCCTCGGAGCCTAATGAATAAATACTTGAGTCGTAGAGTTATGTTGTGATGCCATGTTGTATTTACACATATCGAGCATATTGTGTGTATGATTGAAATGCTTGGTATGTGTGGGATCCGACAATCTAGTTGTTTATCCTTGGCAGCCTCTCTTATGGGGAAATGTAGTCTAGTGCTTCCATGAGCCATAGTAGTCCGCTACAGCCCGGTTCATCGGAGTCCTGCTAGCCCAGCACTACTGCTCAGGACACTTAACTGGTCGGCATGTGTTTCACTTTGTTCCTGTGTCTGTCCCTTCAGGGAAATGTCACGCGGTGACATCCGGAGTCCTGCCTAGCCTGCTACAGCCCGGGTTCCCGGAGTCATGTTAGCCCAGTGCTACAGCCCGGATTCACACGCTGCTGACCGACATGCTCGATGTGATTCATGTATGCCTGTCCCCATAGGTTGGTGCCGCTTTGGGTTCACGACTAGCCATGTCAACCCGGGTTCTCTGTCATATGGATGCTAGCGACACTATCATATACGTGAGCCAAAAAGCGCAAACGGTCCCGGGCCATGGTAAGGCAACACCCGTGGGAATACCGTGCGTGAGGCCGCAAAGTGATATGAGGTGTTACCGGCTAGATCGATGTGACTTGGAATCGGGGTCCTGACATGGGGAGAGTTGATCTATCTCAGATCGGGTTTAGGCCCAATCTGATCGTAGTCTGTAGCGACTCCCAGGGCGGCTATGCGATCCAAGAGCTCGTTCGGAGAAGAGAGCTCCATTGGATCTAACTGCTCGGCGAGTTCCGAGTTGACGTGAAGATTGATTTCGATGATCCGAGAAGTCATCGTCGGCACAGCGGCCGAACAGGCGGTCATAAGAAAATACTCGCCTTGCAATGCCGAAGACAATACTGTTCTTGTTTTGACACCGATAGGCGTTGACAAGCTCGTTTTCTTGGGTTTTGTTGCTTCCTCTAAGGGTGTTCATGTTGATGAGTCTAAGATCAATGCTATCAAGACTTGGCCAAAACCAACCAACTTGCTTCAAGTGCGTAGTTTTCTTGGCCTTGCGGGTTTCTATCGTCGCTTTGTGAAAGATTTTAGCACCATTTCTTCGCCTTTGCATGCTTTGAGCAAGAAGAATGTGCCTTTTGTTTGGGGGCCATCCCAAGATACCGCTTTCAATGAGATTAAGAATTTGCTTACTCATGCTCCCGTGCTTGCATTACCCAACTTTGAAAAACCCTTTGAGATTCATTGTGATGCTAGTGGTAATGGCATAGGAGGCGTGTTAACGCAAGAGAAGTGCCCCATAGCTTAACTTTAGCGAGAAACTCTTCGGCGCGCAACTCAATTCCCCCATCTATGACAAAGAGCTATATGCTTTAGTCCGTGTTTTGCATGAATGGGAACACTATCTTCGCCCTCATGAGTTTAACATTCATACCGATCATGAAACGCTCAAGTATCTTAAGGTCCAAACCAAGTTGAACAAGCGTCATGCTAAATGAAGTGAATTTATTGAGTCTTTTCCTTATGTCATCAAGTACATTAAAGGTAAAGAAAACATTGTGGCGGATGCCCTTTCCCGCATATGCATGTTTGTTACTCAACTTGAGCTAGATGGCATTGGCTTTGAGCATATCAAACAATTGTATGAGCATGATCCTACTTTTGCTACTCCTTATGCCAAGTGTTTGGCGCTCACATCTTGGGAACACTATTACATCAAAGATGGATATCTTATGAGAGCTAACAAACTTTGCATCCCCGAGTCTTCTCTTCGTTTGTTGCTTTTGCAGGAATCTCATGGAGGAGGCTTAATGGGACATTTTGGACGCGACAAGACGTTCTCTACGCTCTCAAAGAGGCCAATGATGTTTCGTGATGTCAACCGCTTCACCAACCGTTGCTCTACATGTCGCAAAGCTATGTCCAAAGCTCAATCCCACAGCCTTTATATGTCTCTACCAATTCCATATCAACCATGGGAAGACATTAGCATGGACTTTGTACTTGGTTTGCCTAGGACTCGAAATGGGAAAAATTCGGTATTTGTCGTTGTGGACCGTTTCTCAAAAATGGAACATTTCATTCCTTGCAACAAGATAGACGATGCTTCACATGTTGCTACTCTCTTTTGTAGGGAAATATTGCGTCTACACGGAGTGCCAAAGACGATCGTCTCGGACCGCGACGTCAAGTTCCTTAGCTACTTTTGGAAGACCCTATGCGTCAAGTTAGGAATCAAGCTACTTTTCTCTACGGCATATCATCCACAAACCGACGGCAAAACGGAAGTTACGAGCCGCACACTCTCCGCTCTACTTCGGGTACTCATCAAGAAGAACATCAAGGAGTGGGAGGAGTGCCTACCTATCACCGAGTTCGCTTACAACCGAGCAAGACACTCAACAACCGGCAAGTCCCCCTTTGAGGTCGTCTACGGCTTCAAACCTTTGTCACCATTGGACATTCTTCCTCTACCACTCCAAGAGCGCATCAATTTGGACGCTAGTGCAAGAGCGACACATCTCAAGAAGGTGCATGAAGATACAAGGAACACCATCGAGCGCCAAGTTCAACGCCTTGCGTCCAAGCTCAACTTCAACAAGCACCCTATGGTCTTCAACATTGGTGATCTCGTGTGGCTACACCTTTGCAAGGACCGTTTTCCACAAGAACGCATGTCCAAGCTTCGACCCCGAGCGGATGGAGCCTTCAAGGTGCTCGCACGTTACAACGACAATGCTTACAAGATCGACCTCCCGCGCGACAAGTACAACGTGAGCGACACCTTCAACGTCAAAGATCGCTCTCCCTTCCATGGTGATGAAGAATTTGATCCGAGGACGGATCTTCCCCAAGGGAGGGGAGATGATGCAGAGCATCCCAAGGCCATCCCCATGGACCCAACTACATCTCCTACGACACCTCTTGGACCCATGACACGAGCACGTGCAAGAGCCCTTGAAACCGAGGTGACATCTCTCCTCTCACATTTACACTTTGATGCACATGAGACATGGCTACTACCTCATACAGACACTTTGTGCATTCTCAGGAATCATGGAGAAGCTAAGGAGCAAGGAGAAGAAGAAGAGGAAGATGGACATGAAGACGGAGACAAAGAAGAAGAACTGCTCAAAGTCTCCAGGCTCCGGACGACCGACGAACCCCGGACGTCCAATGACCTCCAGGCTCCGGACGTCCGGCCTCCTCCAGACGACCAACACTACCACACCCGAGCCAAAACAGACGGACATCCGACGCCACCCGGACGACTGACGCTCCTCGGACGACCGACCCCGACCGGACGTCCGACCGAAGACCACCCGAGCCGAATCTACGGATGTCCGACAGGCACCGGACGTCTGGACCTTCGCGAGCCTCCGGACGACTGGTGACTCCCGGGCGTCCGACGCCTGTGCACCATTTCGTGTTGGGCCGCAGCCCATGTACCCCTTCACCCCCCTCTTTTGCACTAAGACTATATATACTCCACCTCGTCCAACTTTCTACGGTTAGCGTTGGTTTAGCTCATTTTGAGAGATAGAGCTTCGCTCATCCACATCGGATCTACTCCTCGTGAGAGATCGCGGCCTCTTCGGAGAAGATCCCTTTGGATTCGAGACCCCTCTAAGGGAAGATCCCCTCGTGGATTCAAGACCTCCTAACGGAGAAGACTGGCTACCCTTGTATCGTCCCTAGTTGACCGTGTACCGTGTGAACTCTTATGTATCCAAGGATCTAGCACATGTGTGACTATCTTGTGTTGGTTTAGTGTTTCTCCCGTGTTTTCCTTTGTGTTCCCCCTCATTTTCCCCTTGTGTTCTTCGTGTTCATTGCGGGATCCGCTCCTATCGTGAAAGATCGGCCCCTAGGGTTCCTACCCTACATCATTGTAGACATTAGTCCCCCTGACAAGGACAAACGTAGCTTTGTGCACATGATTTATTTTCCGGAAATTCCTATTTCTTCGTAAATTCAAGAAAATCCAACGACTACAAGCCTTATACTCCTTGTTTTCACCATGTGGCATGTCATAAGTTACGTGTGTGACAGCCAAGAACCAAAGGGCATTCCTGCCATCGGTCAATATATACGTGGAAACAATATCTCCAGCATCGAGGACACTAAATTTCGGGGGGTTCAGCGAAAAGCGTCATGGGAAGTGAAATTCTTTCAAGGACAGCCATATAATGGACCGGTGTTCACTAAAACGGTCATAACTTTATCATTCGGAGTCCATTTCGGACCCACAAATACTCAAAATGCTCGCAGCGAGCGTGCGAATCCAGAAAATACACCCCTCTTGCGCCAGGAGGCATGGGGTGCCTTCAAATTCGGCCTTAAGGAGGACTTCTTGGCCCCGAAAGTCAAATAACATCATTCGCCACTTCATTTCGGACAAGTTTCTGAACCCATTGGCCCTTCCTTTTGAAGGAAATTCGAGAGATTACGTTGATTCTAGACATTAGTACCCATGACAAGGACAAACGTAGCTTTGTGCACATGATTTATGATTCAGAAATTCCTATTTCTTCGTAAATTCAAGAAAATCCAACGGCTACAAGCCTTATACTCCTTGTTTTCGCCGTGTGGCATGTTGTAACTTACGTGTGTGACAGCCAAGAACCAAAGGGAATTCCAGGCATCGGTCAATATATACATGGAAACAATATCTCCAGCATCGAGGAAACACAATTTCGGGGTGGTTCCGTGAAAAGCGTCACGGGAAAGTGAAATTATTTCAAGGACTGCCATATAATGGACCGGTGTTCACTAAAACGGTGATAACTTTGTCATTCGGAGTCTGTTTCGGACCCACAAATACTCAAAATGCTTGCGACGAGCGTGCGACTCCAGAAAATACTCCCCGCTTGCGCTAGGAGGCCCAGGGTGCCTTCAAATTCGGCCTTAAGGTGGACTTTTTGGACCTGAATGTCAAATAACATCATTCGCCGCTTCATTTTGGACAAGTTTCTGAACCGATTGGCCCTTCCTTTTGAAGGAAATTCGTGAGATTGTGTTGATTGTAGACATTATTCCCCCTGGCAAAGACAAATGTAGCTTTGTGCACATGATTTATGATCCGGAAATTCCTATTTCTTTGAAAATTAAAGAAAATCCGGCGGCTACAAGCCTTATACTCCTTGCTTTCGCCGTGTGGCATGCCGTAACTTACGTGTGTGACAGCCAAAAACCAAAGGGCATTCCTGGCACTGGTCAATATATACATGGAAACAATATCTCCAGCATCAAGGACACAAAATTTAGGGGCGGTTCGGCGAAAAGCGTCACAGGAAAGTGAAATTCTTTGAAGCACTACCATATAATGGACCGGTGTTCACTAAACCGGTCATAACTTTGTCATTTGGATTCCGTTTTGGACCCACAAGTACTCAAAATGCTCATGGAGAGCATGTGAATCCAGAAAATACTCCCCACTTGCGCCAGGAGGCCTGGGGTGCCTTCAAATTCGGCCTTAAGGAGGACTTATTGGCCCTGAAAGTCTAATAACATCATTCGCCGCTCCTTTTCGGACAAGTTTCTGAACCCATTGGCCCTTCCTTTTGAAGGAAATTCGAGAGATTACGTTGATTGAAGAAATTAGTCCCCATGGCAAGGACAAACGTAGCTTTGTGCAAATGATTTATGATCCGGGAATTCCTACTTCTTCATATATTCAAGAAAATCCAGCGGCTACAAACCTTATACTCCTTGTTTTCGGCGTGTGGCATGATGTAACTTATGTGTGTGACAGCCAAGAGCCAAAGGGACTTCATGGCATCGGTCAATATTTACTGGAAACAATATCTCTGGCTTTGACGACACAAAATTTCGGGGCGGTTCGGGGAAAAGCGTCATGGGAAAGTGAAATTCTTTCAAGGACTGCCATATAATGGACCGGTGTTCACTAAAACGGTCATAACTCTATCATTCGGAGTCCGTTTCGGACCCACAAGTACTCAAAATGATTGCGGCAAGCGTGCGAGTCCAAAAACACTCCCCGATTGCGCTAGGAGATCTTGGGTGCCATCGAATTCAGCTTTAAGGAGGACTTTGTGGTCTGAAAGTCAAATAACATCATTTGCCGCTTCTTTTCAGACAAGTTTTTGAACCCATTAGCCCTTCCTTTTGAAGGAAATTCGAGAGATTACATTGATTGTAACATGAGTCCCCCTGGCAAGGACAAACGTAGCTTTGTGCAAATGATTTATGATCCGGAAATTCCTATTTCTTCGTAAATTTTAAAAAAAATCCAGCGGCTACAAGCCTTATAATCCTTGTTTTCGCCGTGTGGCATGCCGTAAGTTACGAGTGTGGTAGCCAAGAACCAAAGGGCATTCCTAGCATCGGTCAATATATACATGGAAACAATATCTCCAGCATCTAGGACCCAAAATTTTAGGGCGCTTCGGTGAAAAGCGTCACGGGTAAGTGAAATTCTTTCAAGGAGTGCTTTATAATGGACCGGTGTCCACTAAAACGGTCATAACTTTGTCATTCGGAGTCCGTTTCGGATCCACAAATACTCAAAATGCTCGCTACGAGCGTGCGAATCGAGAACATACTCCCTGATTGCGCCAGGAGGCCCAGGGTGCCTTCGAATTCGACCTTAAGGAGGACTTTTTGGCCCTGAAAGTCAAATAACATCATTCGCCGCTTCTTTTCGGACAAGTTTCTGAACCCAGTGGGCCTTCCTTTTGAAGGAAATTCGAGAGATTACTTTGATATTAGACATTAGCCCCCCTGACAAGGACAAACGTAGCTTTGTGCACATGATTTATGATATGGAAATTCCTATTTCTTCGTGAATTCAAGAAAATCCAGCGGCTACAAGCCTTATACTCCTTGTTTTCGCCGTGTGGCATGTTGTAACTTACGTGTCTGACAGCCAAGAACCAAAGGGCATTCCTAGAATCGGTCAATATATACATGGAAACAATATCTCCAGCATCGAGGACACAAAATTTAAGGGTGGTTCGGCAAAAAGCGTCATAGGCAAATGAAATTCTTTGAAGGACTGCCATATAATGGACCAGTGTTCACTAAAACGGTCATAACTTTGTCATTCGAAGTCCGTTTCGGACCCACAAATACTCAAAATGCTCGCGGTGAGCATGCAAATCCATACAATACTTCCCGCTTGTGCTAGGAGGCCCGAGGTGCCTTCAAATTCAGCCTTAAGGAGGACTTTCTGGCCCTGAAAGTCAAATAACATCATTCGCCGCTTCATTTTGGACAAGTTTCTGAATCCATTGGCCCTTCCTTTTGAAGGAAATTCGAGAGATTTTGTTGATTGAAGACATTAGTCCCCATGGCAAGGACAAACATAGCTTTGTGCACATGATTTAAGATCCAGAAATTCCTATTTCTTCGTAAATTCAAGAAAATCCAGTGGCTACAAGCCTTATACCCCTTGTTTTCACCGTGTGGCATGCTGTAACTAACGTGTGTGACAGCCAAGAGCCAAAGGCATTCCTGGCATCGGTCAATATATACATGGAAACAATATATCCAGCATCGAGGACACAAAATTTTGGGGCGGTTCAGCTAAAAGTGTCACGGGAAAGTGAAATTCTTGCAAGGACTGCCATATAATGGACCGGTGTTCACTAAAACGGTCATAACTTCGTCATTCGGTGTCCGTTTTGGTTCCACAGGTACTCAAAATGCTCGCGGCGAGCATGCAAATCCATAAAATACTACCCGCTTGCACCAAGAGGCCCGGGGTGCCTTAAAATTCAGACTTAAGGAGAACTTTTTTGCCCTAAACGTCAAATAACGATATTCGCCGCTTCTTTTGGGACAAGTTTCTAAACCCATTGGCCCATCCTTTTGAAGGAAATTCAAGAGATTACGTTGATTCTAGGCATTAGTCCCGCTGACAATGACAAACCTAGCTTTGTGCACATGATTTATGATCCGGAAATTCCTATTTCTTCATAAATTTGAAAAAATCCAGTGGCTACAAGCCCTATACTGCTTGTTTTTGCCGTGTGACATGCTGTAACTTACGTGTGTGATAGCCAAGAAACAAAAGGCATTCCTGGCATCGGTCAATATATACATGGAAACAATATCACCAGCATCAAGGACACAAAATTTTGGGGTGGTTCGGCGAAAAGCGTCACGGGAAAGTGAAATTCTTTCAAGGACTGCCATATGATGGACCGGTGTTCACTAAAACGGTCATAACTTTTTCATTGGGAGTTAGTTTCAGACCCACAAATACTAAAAATGCTTGTGGCAAGCGTCCAAATCCATAAAATACTCCCCGCATGCGCCAGGAGGCCCGGGGTGCCTTGAAATTCGGCCTTTAGGAGGACTTTTTGGCCCTGAAAGTCAAATAACATCATTCACCGCTCCTTTTTGGAAAAGTTTCTGAACCCATTGGCCCTTCCTTTTGAAGGAAATTCGAGAGATAATGTTGATTGAAGACATTAGTCGCCCTGTCAAGGAAAACATAGCTTTGTGCACGTGATTTATGATCCGGAAATTCCTATTTCTTCGTAAGTTCAAGAAAATCCAGCGGCTACAAGCCGTATACTCCTTGTTTTCATCGTGTGGCATGTTGTAACTTACATGTGTGACAGCCAAGAACCAAAGGGCATTCCAGGCATCGGTCAATATATACGTAGAAACAATATCTCGAGCATCGAGGACACAAAATTTGGGCCGGTTTGGCAAAAAGCGTCACTGGAAAGCGTCAAGGACTCCCATATAATGGGCCCATGTTCACTAAAACGGTCTTAACTTTGTCATCAGGAGTCCGTTTCGGATCCACAAATACTCAAAATGCTCATGACGAGCGTGCGAATACAGAAAATACTCCCCACTTACGCCCGGAGGGCTGGGGTGCCTTCAAATTCAGCCTTAAGGACTTTTTGGCCCTGAAAGTGAAATAACATCATTAGCCGCTCCTTTTCGGACAAGTTTCCGAACCCATTGGCCCTTCCATTTGAAGGAAATTCGAGAGATTACATTGATTGAAGACATTTGTCCCCCTGGAAAGGACAAACGTAGCTTTGTCACATGATTTGTGATTCGGGAACTCCTATTTCTTTGTAAATTCAAGAAAATCCAGCGGCTACAAGCCTTATACTCCTTGTTTTCGCCGTGTGGCATGCTATAACTTACGTGTGTGACAGCCAAGAACCAAAGAGCATTCGTGGCATCAGTCAATATATATGTGGAAACAATATCTCCAGCATCGAGGACACAAAATTTCGGGGCGGTTCGATGAAAAGCGTCACGGGAAAGTGAAATTCTTTCAAGGACTACCATATAATGGACCGGTGTTCACTAAAACGGTCATAACTTTGTCATTCGGAGTCAGTTTCGGACCCACAAATAATCAAAATGATCGCGGCGAGCGTGCGAATCCAGAGAATACTCCCCGCTTGCACCAGGAGGCCCTAGGTGCATTCAAATTCGTCCTTAAGGAGGACGTTTTGGCCGTGAAAGCCAAATAACATCATTCGCCGCTTCATTTCGGCAAGTTTCTGAACCCATTGGCCCTTCCTTTTGAAGGAAATTCGAGAGATTACCTTGATTGTAGACATTAGTCCCCCTGACAAGGACAAACATAGCTTTGTGCACATGATTTGTGATCCAGAAATTCCTATTTCTTTGTAAATTAAAGAAAATCCAGCGGCTACAAGCCTTATACTCCTTGTTTTCGCCGTGTGGCATGCTGTAACTTACGTGTGTGATAGCCAAGAACCAAAGGGCATTTGATAGAGGCATAGGTGTCCCGTCTTTTGATGAGATGATGGTATCGCTTTGGTGGAAGTCAACTTTGATGATCTGACCACGAACGTGGGAGGACGTCGCACCTTAGCAGTAACTAAACCAACTCCGAGAGGTTATTGACAACGCCGGAGCACGATCAACCTGACCACGAAGGTCTATTTCCTGCAAGCAAATGAAGAACAAGCAAGAAACTAAGATTGCAATCTGGATAGCTTTATTGATCAAGGTGGGGTTCTGTGACGTCTTGGTCTGGTCATTCAACACAAACGAAGTACGCGAAGTTGCAGCAATGGCAAAATTTTAATATAAACAAAACCCAAAGTCTAAACGACGGCCTAAGGGTTGTATATATGGAGGAAGTGGGGGGAATTTCGTGGCCCTTGGAGGAGGGGTTCGAAACCAACCCTAACTCTTGTTTCCCCACACATACGGACTCTAAAAACAGCCTATACTCAAGTATTTCGAAATTACATGGGCCTGGCCCAATAATAAGATGACGCGGCACCTATAATAGCCTCTAGACAAAATTTATGAAGTGGCATCTTATATATGTCATCCAAGGCTTCACGAACTTATTATGGTGGCTTCAAAGTACTGAAATCATCACTTGTAACTCTGTTCTTGTTCCCCTTGCGCATGCCATCATCTCCATGCTTGATCTTGCTCCAATGATCATCCTTCTTGTCCAAGCTAGGCCCTTCATTTGTAAGCAATACAAATGTATCTAATTTAGACAACATCATATTCTCACGAACATTAGAATCATTACCAAGAAATCAAAGTACCTGGTAATTTAATTGGCGTGTGCGACCTCTAGTAATTGGTCCTGTATATGTATCAGTAGGGGTTGTGGGTATAACTTTGTTAGTGATGTCCTCATCATCCTCCCCTTCTTGAATTGAACTCATCCTCGATGGAAGCTCATCTTCCTCACCCAAGTAAGGCTTCAAATCTGCAATCTTACAGTGGGACTAACCCCAAAATCTGCAGGCAACTCATGTTTATATGAATTATCATTTATTTTTTTCTAACACCTTAAAAGGACCATCAGCACGTGGCATTAGCTTTGACTTGCGCAAATTAGGAAACATATCCTTACACAAATGTGACCAAACAATATCTCCAGGTGCAAAGACAACACATTTTCTACCCTTATCTCCAACAACTTTATATTTAGCATTCATGCGGTCAATATTTTCCTTAGTTAACTCATGCATTTTAAGATCAATTCAGCATGTTGTTTAGCATCAAAATTAACCTTCTCTGAATATGGAAGAGGCAACAAATCAATAGGTGCAGAAGGTAGGAAACCATACACAATTTCAAAAGGGCACATCTTAGTAGTAGAATTCAGCGACCGATTATAAGCAAATTCAATATGAGGCAAGCATTCTTCCCACATTTTCTTGTTATTCTTCAAAACAGCCCTAAGCATGGTAGACAATGTTCTATTGACTACTTCAGTTTTTCCATCAGTTTGAGGATGACATGTAGTACTAAATCAGTTTAGTCCCCAACTTAGCCCATAAACATCTCCAAAAGTGGCTAAGAAATTTAGTATCACGATCTGAAACAATAGTATTTGGCACACCATGCAAGCGAATAATTTCATGAAAGAACAAATCACCAACATTAACAGCTTCATCGCTTTTATGACATGGTATAAAGTGTGCCATTTTCGAGAACCTATCCACGACAACAAATATGCTATCCCTCCCCTTCTTTGTTCGAGGTAAACCTAAAACAAAGTCCATAGATATATCCTCCCAAGGAACAGTAGGTACAGGCAAAGGCATATATAAACCATGAGGATTGAGTCATGACTTAGCTTTTTGACATGTAGTGCAGCGAGCAACAAAATGCTCAACATCCCGTCTCATCTTTGGCCAAAAGAAATGTGTAGCAAGTATATCCTCCGTCTTCTTCACGCCAAAGTGTCCCATTAATCCTCCTCCACGCACCTCCTGCAACAACAAAAGATGAACGGAGCTAGCTGGAATGCATAGCTTGTTAGCACGAAACACAAATCCATCGTTAACAACGTACTTGTTCCGAGTTCTCCCTTCCTTACAATTCTGCAATACATCTTTAAATTCAGCATCATGCACAAATTGATCTTTGGTGGTCTCCAAACCAAATATTTTAAAGTCAAGTTGTGAAAGCATAATATAACAACGAGACAATGCATCAGCAATAACATTTTCTTTACCCTTCTCGTGTTTAATGACATAAGGGAAAGTCTGAATGAATTCCACCCATTTAACATGTCTACGGTTCAGTTTTGCTTGACTTTTTCAAAGATTCATGATCAGAATATATAACAAATTCCTTCGGTCGTAAATAATGTTGCCATGTTTCTAAGGTCCAAACAAGAGCATATAATTCTTTATCATAAGTAGAATAGTTCAGACTAGGCCCACTCAATTTTTTCAGAAAAGTATGCAACATGTTTGCCATCTTGTAATAATACACCTGCTAATCCAATTCCACTAGCATCACATTCAAGCTCAAAAGTCTTATTAAAATCAGGAAGTTGGAGTAAAGGAGCATGTGTCAACTTATATTTCAATACCATGAAGGCTTCTTCCTGTGCGGTACCCCAAACAAAAGGCACATCCTTCTTTGTAAGCTCGTTGAGAGGTGCAGCAGTGGTGCTGAAATCTCTCACAAAACGCCTATAGAAACCAGCGAGGCCAAGGAAACTCCTCACTTCCGTGACTGTTTTGGGCTGCAGCCAACTCTCAATAGCTTCAATCTTGGCTTTATCAACTTCAATTCCCTATGGAGTAACAACATAGCCAAGAAAAGATACTCGGTCGGTGCAAAAGGTGCACTTTCCAAGGTTACCAAACAAACGTGCATCACGTAGAGCAATAAAAATAGCACGTAAATGTTCCAAATGTTCCTCCAAAGATTTACTATAAATCAGTATATCATCAAAATAGACTACCACAAATCATCCATTGAAAGCACGTGAAACTTCGTTCATTAATCTCATGAAAGTACTAGGTGCATTAGTTAACCCAAAAGGCATGACTAACCACCCATATAAACCAAACTTAGTTTTAAATACAGTTTTCCATTCATCTCCTAATTTCATACAAATTTGATGGTATCCACTATGCAAATCAACATTGGAGAATATTGTATAGCCACTCAATTCGTCAAGCATATCATCTAGCCTAGGAATAGGATGACAATAACGAATAGTAATATTATTAATGCCTCTGCAATCAACACACATACGCGATGTACCATCCTTTTTCGGCACTAGAATAATAGGAACAACACAAGGACTAAGGGATTCGTGTATATAACCTTTGTCGAGCAGTTCTTGTACTTGACGCATAATCTCCTTCGTCTCCTCTAGATTGGTACGGTATGGTGCACGGTTGGGTAATGATGCTCCGGGAATTAAGTCAATTTGATGCTCAATCCCTCGAATAGGTGGTAATCCCGATGGCACGTCTTGTGGAAAGACGTCAGCGAACTCCTGCAAAATGTTAGTAACAGCAGGAGGCAAAGAGGAAGGCACGTCCTCAAATGAAAATAATGCCTCTTTGCACACAAAAGCATAGCAAACAGATTTGCTGAAATCTAGATCATCAATATCAGATTTGGTGGCAAGTAAACATGCACTTTTCAATTTAATTTCAGAAGCAACACTAGATGGTTTATTATTAGGCTTAATTTGTTGCTCAAATTCTTTTGCCACAATCTGATTTTCACTCTTGTTGTGCTCTTGTTTTGCTTTATTAGCTCTATTAATATCATCTGTCAAAATGGAATCAGGAGTCATAGGAAGCAAAGTAATATGTTTATCCTTATGAACAAGAGTATGCTGATTGTTTCTATCATGGTGTACATATTTTTTATCAAATTGACATGGTCTACCAAGTACTAAGGAACATGCTTGCATGGGTACCACATCACAATCAACATAATCAGCATATGTAGAGATACTAAAATGCACAGGAACAGTATGTGTTACCTTAACCTTGCCGCCGTTATTGAACCATTGGATATAGTAAGGATGTGGATGTGGTCTTGTGGTGAGAGATAGCTTCTCCACCATGTACATGCTAGCCAAGTTGTTGCAGCTCCCTCCATCTACGATGACGCAAACAGAACGTTCCTTCACAACTCCCTTTGTATGGAACAAATTATGCCTCTGATTTTGCTCTTCTTGTGTGAACTGCACACTCAAAACACGTTGAGCAACTAAACATTCATACCTGTCAGCGTCTTCAGGAGCCATGTATTGCGTCTCATTTTCAGAATCATCTCCATCGTGTTCTTCATGTGTAATAAGAGCCAAAGTCTCCTCATCATAGTCACTAGCGGACTCATAACCACCATCCTCGGTAGCAATCATCACACGCTGAGATTTGCATTCTCTTGCATAATGAACTCTTCCCTTACAGCGACGACAAATAATATCACTTGTGTGCCCTGTTGATGCCATGGAAGAAGAAGAGCTCTATATAGGCCCGACAGGTGTGCTCTTGGTAGATAGTGGTGGTTGTGCCTGCTTTCTTGTATCATGACTAGAGGTGGCAGCTGATGAGGTGTCGATGCAGTAGAATGTGTGGAAGTAGAGGATGCACGCGGTGTCCATGAGGAAGGTTGACCTGCAGAATAGTTAGTTCGTGCCAATGCGTGTCGATCCTGCACTTCACGTTCAACTTTACAAGCAAGATGGAGTAAACCAGTGATATTGTTATACTCCTTATACTCTAGAATGGTCTGAATCTCTCTATTTAATCGACCCATAAAACATGCAAGCATAGCTTCATTATCCTCAACAATACCACATCTAATCATGCCAGTTTGTAACTCCTGATAATATTCCTCTACAGAATTTTTTTCCTTGTCTTAAATGCTGCAATTTTTGAAGTAATTCACGTTGACAATATGGTGGAACCAACGGGTACGCATAGCAGTTTTCAAAGCAGCCCAAGTAGTTGGAATATTATTCGGATATAATCTACGATGTTCAGACCACCAAGCAAAACTAGTGAAAGCACAAAGTGCAGCAGCAACACGTCTCTCCTCGGGATATTCTAAACATGTAAAATGTTGTTCGGTTTCTAACTCCCAAGTAAGATATATATCAGGAACGTATCTACCCTGAAATAGTGGAATATTCAATTTCAGTTTAGGGAGATGGTCATGATCTCGTACCTGAGGAGGAGCCCTACCATTGCGATTATTTGCATGTGGACGACCTGGTGGTTGTGGTGCTGGTGGTTGCACATAGTTCTGATTTTGATCAACCTCATCCTCGTAATCTCCTGCATAATCATCCTCCTCATCAGCAGCAGCAGGAGCCATAGAAGTATCAACAGCGGCACCAAGAGTTTGGCCAGGCTCAAGAGGGACATGGCTCGCTCGACGGAGGGTTGTTTTGCGACATGGAGGTAGTCGTCGTTGTTGTTGTTGTCGCAGAGCTATGGCAGGTGCAGCCAGTGGTGGTTGTGGAAGACGCGCAAGCAGTTCATTAAATTTGTTATCGAGCTTTGTTTTGAACGTCTTCTCAAAGCCAGTTATCTTATCCATGGCCTCTTCAAAATTGTTCAGCACATCTTGCACTTGTTCAGTCATCATATTCTGAAATTTATCATGCAACGCCCACGGATGGGGCCTCCCTCTCATGCATAGGAAGGCGTGCCCGGCGCCCTCCTCAGGCTGGGCTCGAGGGCTCTCTTCTGGAGGGCCTCGGACTTAGCCAACGTCACGAGGGAGGCGCTCTAGCACCACATGGAGGCATGCTTCACTGCATGCTTCCCTCACAAGGGCACTAGGCATAGGGTGCCAGGTGCTCAAGAGTTCATCACCATGATTGATAGAGGCTAAGGTGTCCCGATGTTTCGATGAGATGGTGGCTATCGTTTTCTGTGGGAGTCGACCTTGACGATCCGACTACGAACGTGCGAGACGTCGCGCCTTAGCAATCGCTAAACCAACTTCCGAGGGTTATTGACCATGCCGGAGCACGATCAACCTGACCACGAGGGTCTGTTTCCTGCGAGCAAACGAAGAACAAGCAAGAAACTGAGATTGCAATCGGGATATTGCGAATATAAGATGAAAGCTTTATTGATCAAGGTGGGGTTCTGTGACGTCTTGGTCTGGTCGTTGGACACAAACGAAGTACGCAAAGTTGCAGCTATGGCGAACTTTTAATCTAAACAAAACCCAAAGTCTAAACGATGCCCTAAGGGCTGTATATATGGAGGAAGAGGGGGGAATTTCGTGGCCCTTGAGGGTGGGGTCCGAAACCAACCCTAACTCTTGTTTCCCCACACATACGGACTCTAAAAATAGCCTATACTTAAGTATTTCGAAATTACATGGGCCTGGCCCATTAATAAGGTGACGCAGCACCTAGAATAGCCTTATGGACGAATATTATGAAGTGGCATCTTGTATATTTCGTCCAAGGCTTCATGCACTCCTTATGGCGGCTTCAAAGTCCTGAAATCATCACTTGTGACTCCGTTCTTGATCCCCTTGCGCATGCCATCAACTCCATGCGTGTTCTTGCTCCAATGTTCATCCTTCTCCAAGCTAGGCCCTTCATTTGTAAGCAAAACAAATGTATCCAATTTAGGCAGCATCATAATCTCATGAACATTAGAATCATTACCAAGAAACGAAAGTACCTGGTAATTTAATTGGCGTGCGCGAGCTCTAGTAATTGGTCCAATATATGTAACAGTAGGGGCTGTGGGTGTAACAATGGTTTTGATGTCCTCATCATCCTCCCCTTCTTGAAATGAAGTCGTCCTCGACGGAAGCGCATCTTCCTCACCCAAATAAGGCTTCAAATCTGCAATGTTAAAAGTGGGACTAACCCCAAAATCTACAGGTAGCTCAAGTTTATATGCATTATTATTTATTTTCTCTAACACCTTAAAAGGACCATCAGTGCGTGGCATTAGCTTTGATTTGCGCAGATTAGGAAATCTATCTTTATGCAAATGTAACCAAACAAGATCTCCAGGCGCGAACACAACATGTTTTCTACCCTTATCTCCAGCAAGTTTATATTTAGCATTCATACGCTCAATGTTTTCCTTAGTTAACTCATGCATTTTTAAAATCAATTCAGAACGTTCTTTAGCATCAAAATTAACCTTCTCTGAAGATGGAAGAGGCAACAAATCAATAGGTGCACGAGGTAGGAAACCATACACAATTTCAAAAGGGCACATCTTAGTAGTAGAATGCAATGAGCGATTATAAGCAAATTCAATATGAGGCAAGCATTCTTCCCACATTTTCTTGTTATTCTTCAAAACAGCCCTAAGCATAGTAGACAATGTTCTATTGACTACTTCAGTTTATCCATCAGTTTGGGGGTGACAAGTAGTACTAAAAAGCAGCTTAGTCCCCAACTTAGCCCATAAACATCTCCAAAAGTGGCTAAGAAATTTAGTATCACGATCTGAAACAATAGTATTTGGCACACCATGTAAGCGAATAATTTCACGAAAGAACAAATCAGCAACATTAACAGCATCATCGCTTTTATGACATGGTATAAAGTGTGCCATTTTCGAGAACCTATCCACGACAACAAATATGCTATCCCTCCCCTTCTTTGTTCGAGGTAAACCTAAAACAAAGTCCATAGATATATCCTCCCAAGGAACACTAGGTACTGGCAAAGGCATATATAAACCATGAGGATTGAGTCGTGACTTAGCTCTTTGACATGTAGTGCAGCGAGCAACAAAACGCTCAACATCCCGTCTCATCTTTGGCCAAAAGAAATGTGTAGCAAGTATATCCTCCGTCTTCTTGACGCCAAAGTGTCCCATTAATCCTCCTCCATGCGCCTCCTGCAACAACAAAAGACGAACGGAGCTAGCTGGAATGCATAGCTTGTTAGCACGAAACACAAATCCATCGTTAAGAACGAACTTGTTCCAAGTTCTCCCTTCCTTACAATTCTGCAATACATCTTTAAATTCAGCATCATGAACATATTGATCTTTGATGGTCTCCAAACCAAATATTTTAAAGTCAAGTTGTGAAAGCATAGTATAACGACAAGACAAGGCATCAGCAATAACATTTTCTTTACCCTTCTTGTGTTTAATGACATAAGGGAAAGTCTCAATGAATTCAACCCATTTAGCATGTCTACGGTTCAGTTTTGCTTGACTTTTAATGTGTTTCAAAGATTCATGATCAGAATTTATAACAAATTCCTTGGGCCATAAATAATGTTGCCATGTTTCTAAGGTCCGAACAAGAGCATATAATTCTTTATCATAAGTAGAATAGTTCAGACTAGGCCCACTCAATTTTTCAGAAAAGTATGCAACAGGTTTTCCATCTTGTAATAACACACCTCCTAATCCAATTCCACTAGCATCACATTCAAGCTCAAAAGTCTTATTGAAATTAGGAAGTTGGAGTAAAGGAGCATGTGTCAACTTATCTTTCAAAACCGTGAAGGCTTCTTCCTGTGCGGTACCCCAAACAAAAGGCACATCCTTCTTTGTAAGCTCGTTGAGAGGTGCAGCAATGGTGCTGAAATCTCTCACAAAACGCCTATAGAAACCAGCAAGGCCAAGGAAACTCCTCACTTGTGTGACCGTTTTGGGCTGCGGCCAACTCTCAATAGCTTCAATCTTGGCTTTATCAACTTCAATTCCCTGTGGAGTAACAACATAGCGAAGAAAAGATACTCGGTCGGTGCAAAAGGTGCACTTTCCAAGGTTTCCAAACAAACGTGAATCACGTAGAGCAATAAAAACAGCACGTAAATGTTCCAAATGTTCCTCCAAAGATTTGCTATAAATCAATATGTCATCAAAGTAAACTACCACAAATCGTCCAATGAAAGCACGTAAAACTTCGTTCATTAACCTCATGAAAGTACTAGGTGCATTAGTTAACCCAAAAGGCATGACTAACCACTCATATAATCCAAACTTAGTTTTAAATGTTGTTTTCCATTCATCACCCAATTTCATACGAATTTGATGGTATCCACTACGCAAATCAACTTTGGAGAATATTGTAGAGCCACTCAATTCAACAAGCATATCATCTAGCCTAGGAATAGGATGACGATAACGAATAGTAATATTATTAATACCTCTACAATCAACGCACATACGCGACGTACCATCCTTTTTCGGCACTAAAATGATAGGAACAGCACAAGGACTAAGGGATTCGCGTATATAACCTTTGTCGAGCAGTTCTTGTACTTGACGCATAATCTCCTTCGTCTCCTCTGGATTGGTACGGTATGGTGCACGGTTGGGTAGCGAAGCACCGGGAATTAAGTCAATTTGATGCTCAATCCCTCGAATAGGTGGTAATCCCGGTGGCACGTCTTGTGGAAAGACGTCAGCGAACTCCTGCAAAATGTTAGTGAGAGCAGGGGGCAAAGAGGAAGGCACGTCCTCGAATGAAAATAATGCCTCTTTGCACACAAAAGCATAGCAAACAGATTTGCTGAAATCTAGCTCATCAATATCAGATTTGGTGGCAAGTAAACATGCACTTTTCAATTTAATTTCAGAAACAACAGTAGATGGTTTATTATTAGGCTTCATTTGGTGCTCAAATTCTTTTGCCACAATCTGATTTTCACTCTTATTTGTCTCCTGTTTTGCTTTATTAGCTCTATTAATATCATCTTTCAAAATGGAATCAGGAGTCATAGGAAGCAAAGTAATATTTTTATCGTTATGAACAAGAGTATGCTGATTGTTTCTACCATGGTGTACAGAATTTTTATCAAATTGCCATGGTCTACCAAGTAATAAGGAACATGCTTGCATAGGTACCACATCACAATCAACATAATCAGCATATGTAGAGATACTAAAATGCACACGAACAGTACGTGTTACCTTAACCTTGCCGCTGTTGTTGAACCATTGGATGTAGTAAGGATGTGGATGTGGTCTTGTGGTGAGAGATAGCTTCTCCACCATCTCCATGCTAGCCAAGTTATTGCATCTCCCTCCATCTATGATCACGCGAACAGAACGTTCCTTCACAACTCCCTTTGTATGGAACAAATTATGCCTCTGATTTTGCTCAGCTTGTGTAACCTACACACTCAAAACACGTTGAGCAACTAAACATCCATACCTGTCAGCATCTTCAGGAGCCATGTATTGCGTCTCATGATCAGAATCGTCTCCACCGTGTTCGTCACGTGTAATAAGAGCCAAAGTCTCCTCATCATAGTCACTAGTGGACTCATACCCACCATCCTCAGTAACAATCATCACACGCTTAGATGGGCATTCTCTCACATAATGACCTCCACCCTTGCAACGTCGACAAATAATATCATGTGTTTGCCCTGTTGATGCCATGGATGAAGAAGAGCTCTTTGCAGGCCCAGAAGGTGTGCTCTTGGCAGATAGTGGTGATTGTGCCTGCTTTATTGTATCACGGTTGGAGGTGGTAGCCGACGGAGGCGCCGGTGTAGCAGAACGTGTGGAAGTAGATGATGCACGTGGTGTCCATGATGAAGGTCGACCTGCAGAAAAGTTAGTCCGCACCAATGCCTGTCGATCCTGCACTTCACGTTCAGCTTTACAAGCAAGATGGAATAAACGAGTGATATTAGTATACTCCTTATACTCTAGAATCGTCTGAATCTCTCTATTTAATCCACCCATAAAACGTGCAAGCATAGCTTCATTCTCCTCAACAATACCACATCTAATCATGCCAGTTTGTAATTCCTGATAATATTCTTCTACAGAATTTTTTCCCTGTCTTAAGCACTGCAATTTTTTAAGTAATTCACGTTGATAATATGGTGGAACCCAACGAGTACGCATAGCACTTTTCAAAGCAGCCCAAGTAGCCGGAATAGGATATAATCTACAATGCTCAGACCACCAAACACATGCAAAACTAGTGAAAGCACAAACAGCAGCAGGAACACGTCTCTCCTCGGGATATTGTAAACATGTAAATCGTTGTTCAGTTTCTAACTCCCAAGTAAGATATATATCAGGAACATATCTACCCTCAAATGGTGGAATATTCAATTTTAGTTTAGGGAGATGGTCATGATCTCGTACCTGAGGGTGAGCCCTACCATTGCCATTATTTGCATGTGGACGACCTGGTGGTTGCTGTGCTGTTGGTGGCACGTAGTTCTGATTTTGATCAACCTCATCCTCATAATCTCCCACATAAGCATCCTCCTCCACATCAGCAGTAGGAGCCACAGAAGTATCAACAGCAGCACCGGCAGTTTGGCCCGACTGAAGAGGGACACGGCTCGCTCGGCGGAGGGCTGTTTCCCGACGTGGAGGTAGTCGGTGTTGTTGCTGTTGTTGCAGAGGTGCGGCAGGAGCAGCCGGTGGTGGTGGTGGAAAACGCGAAAGCAATTCAGCAAACTTGTTATCGAGCTTTGTTTCAAACGTCTTCTCCATGCCATCTATCTTCTCCATGGCCTCTTCAAATCTGTTTATCACATCTTGCACCTGTCCATTCATCATTTGCTGAAACGTATCATGAAGCTCCTTGTTCGTCAAGTTCTCCCAGTCAGTCTCGTCGGCTTGTGATCCTGGCATGGTTAGCAGCAATAGAAACACAAGAATATGATCCTACAGACTACTAACAAGTGGTGGTGGTGGCGGGTGTCACAAATCCGTCAAGCAAATCTCAAATTCTTACCAGTTCTTACCCAGCAGCAGGCGGTGATCGGCAACCGTTGTAGTCAAAAACTCTCAAAAGCTTGGATAGAGCGATTGCCAGGGAGAGTCAAACGCACGACGTAGATGTATGTGGAGCTGGGAAGGCTTATAGTATGGTAGCAAAAAGGGTCAGCAATAATCAATTCAGAGATGCAAAGTTGAATAAACGCTCAACGACGGTACTGTGCTGGTCCTAGGCTAGACCGTGCTAGAGACGCGAGCCTAGAACACTAACAAAATCACGGCGCTGCACGTAAAAGGGAAAAGCACACTCTGGAACTTTTTTTTTCGCTCTTTTTTTTGCGCTCCTTTTTTTTGCGCTCCTCTTTTTTTTTGCGAAAAATCACTATAATGGCGAGTGTCTCAAAACTCTTCCCTCGTCAAACTGATAGGATGGGCACGAAAAAAAATTCACTTTTTTTCAGAAATCAGGGCAGCGACGACGAAAAAGTGCGACAAAAAATCACTATGATGGCACGTGGCTCAAAAGACTCACAAAAGCCTAAAAATAGGATAGGGAAAAAAAATTGCCCGTGAAAATTTTGGCCTAAAAACTGCCCGGGGGTCTCCAGACTCCTTTTTTTTCGAGACCTACGCAGGCAAGGAAACACGAATCGGAATTTAGATTGATCTCAAGAACAAACCTAATATGAGAAGAACTCGGATTGGTGGTGGATATATAGTTGTGGTGTATGGCAGCGGTGGTGGTATATGGTAGCGGTGGTGGTATATGGATAGAGATTGGTGGTGGTATATGGATACGGATTGGTAGTGGTATATGGATATGGATTCAGAGCGGTGGCGGATAAGAAAAAGTGGTAGATGGGCGATGATGATGGTGCGGCGGCGGCGTGACAACTTATGACCAGAACTCGAAACTCTAAAAGACTAGACTCTAAGACCAGCAACTTGACACGACGATGCAACCGCAAATTCAACAAAGCAAAAACCCTAAAAAGATTATGCAAAGGCTCAGATTGGTTCGGATATGATGAACTAACCCTAATTTTTTTGTGTGGCTTTTTTTTCGTGGACTGTAGGTATGAAGAACAGACTCGATCTAATCTACGAAAAACTGTAAAAATCTCACCGAGCAACCTGGAAATCTGATACCACTTGATAGAGGCTAAGGTGTCCCGATGTTTCGATGAGATGGTGGCTATCGTTTTCTGTGGGAGTCGACCTTGACGATCCGACTACGAACGTGCGAGACGTCGCGCCTTAGCAATCGCTAAACCAACTTCCGAGGGTTATTGACCACGCCGGAGCACAATCAACCTGACCACGAGGGTCTGTTTCCTGCGAGCAAACGAAGAACAAGCAAGAAACTGAGATTGCAATCAGGATATTGCGAATATAAGATGAAAGCTTTATTGATCAAGGTGGGGTTCTGTGACGTCTTGGTCTGGTCGTTGGACACAAACGAAGTACGCGAAGTTGCAGCTATGGCGAACTTTTAATCTAAACAAAACCCAAAGTCTAAACAATGCCCTAAGGGCTGTATATATGGAGGAAGAGGGGGGAATTTCGTGGCCCTTGAGGGTGGGGTCCGAAACCAACCCTAACTCTTGTTTCCCCACACATACGGACTCTAAAAATAGCCTATACTTAAGTATTTCGAAATTACATGGGCCTGGCCCATTAATAAGGTGACGCAGCACCTAGAATAGCCTATGGACGAATATTATGAAGTAGCATCTTGTATATTTCGTCCAAGGCTTCATGCACTCCTTATGGCGGCTTCAAAGTCCTGAAATCATCACTTGTGACTCCGTTCTTGATCCCCTTGCGCATGCCATCAACTCCATGCGTGTTCTTGCTCCAATGTTCATCCTTCTCCAAGCTAGGCCCTTCATTTGTAAGCAAAACAAATGTATCCAATTTAGGCAGCATCATAATCTCATGAACATTAGAATCATTACCAAGAAACGAAAGTACCTGGTAATTTAATTGGCATGCGCGAGCTCTAGTAATTGGTCCACTATATGTAACAGTAGGGGCTGTGGGTGTAACAATGGTATTGATGTCCTCATCAATGATGACCAAGGAGCTTCAAGAGGCGAGAGCCATGCGTGGCGACCATCACCTATCACCTGGTGTGGCCCCTTGTCCTAGTGAAGACAACGAGTTGCGCGTGTGCGTCAACATCCCTGGGCTCAACAGGGCCGCAGCTCAGGAGCGCTTCTGGCCTTCGCGCACTGGTCGGTGTGAGGGCCCACCTCATAGCTATGTTTGCATACCTTTTGGCTTGCCGAACGCGGCTGCCACCTTCCAGCGTCGCCCGCGAAGCATCGTGGCTGCTCAGGAGGCCAGGTACCACGCGGTCCTGGCGGAAGCGGCAGTGGTTCGTCATGAACCTCTCGAGCCTCCAGAGCTTCTCGAGGTTCAAGACCAAGGGGGCTCGTGGGGAGCAATCTCTTCAGGGTGCATCTTGAGCTACCCCAGCATCTCTTCAGCAACGACACCAGGTGACATTTTCCAGTTTATTCAGTTGGGGAGCCCCTCGGGATGCATTATCCCCAAGTCGCATGGGCCTGTCCCTGCGGCGCCTATCCTTTTTTACATCTTTAGTTTACCTTGTTGGGGGCGCCCCTCGGGCTGTATCATCCCCAGGCCGCATAGGGTCCGTCCCTGCGAGATGTATCATTCTTGCATCTATCTGGACTAGCTTTATATTCTCCCATTAGATGATTTATGTTATCACCTACCTTCCTGACGCCCTTCGTGGCTCCCCGCGTTGCTGACCAGCCTCTCGCTCATCCCGCAACGGGGGTTTCACATGCTGGCATAGCGCTTGTGCTCGGGTCCGTCCCTGCAACGCTGATAAACCTGTGCAATTGAGCTTTGGCTCGCGGCCCGCTCCGCACACGTCACCTCACCAGATCCTCAGTGCCTTCATCTTCTTGCGGAAAGAATAGTGGTAGGACATCAAATGTGATTACGAGTTATGCTCTCCCCTCGAACTAACCCGTGGGCTCCAGGGCTCAACTACAGGCGGCCTCGTCGGCCGCCCATTTTTACATGATTCGCTTGTGTGTTAAAGGGTGGACTCCTGAGCATCACGCCTTAGGAGGCCTTACTGACTCTCCAGCCCTCACCCCCTGGCCTTGACCACGGCATCGCGACCTGGCATACCAGCGGCGGCTGAGCCTCGTTCGAGGGTCGGGACCGAGGACGCAGAGCATTCATATGAGCGAGGAAAGGGGAGACCGGTGTGGCCCTACCTAGTAGCATCACCGCTAAAGCACGAGTCGGGCATTGTGCAATGAACCACCTCAGGGTTGCCAAAAGATAAGTCACACATGCGTAATAAAGTGAATCTCTCTGCCTAAAGCCCTCCGCTCTTATAAGCTCACCCCGGCAGTGTTGCTTTCCTTTTCGGCCTCCAGGGAGCTGCTTGCACACCAAACGGGACCTCATGAGCATCGCACCTCGGGAGCTCTTACCGGACCTCGGGGCGCTCACCTCCTGGCCTTGACCACGACATTGCGACCTGGCATACCAGCAACGGCTGGAGCCTACTGATACAACACCAACGTATCTATAATTTTTGATTGTTCCATGCTATTATATTATCTGTTTTGGATGTTTAATGGGCTTTAATATGCACTTTATACTATTTTTGGGACTAACCTATTAACCGAAGGCCCAATGCAAATTGTTGTTTTTTACCTATTTCAGTGTTTCGCAGAAAAGGAATATCAAACAAAATCCAAACACAACGAAACCTTCCCGAGGATCTTTTTTGGAACAAATGCAATCCAGGAGACTTGGATTGGAGGTCAAGGAAGCAACGAGGTGGCCACGAGGTAGGGCGGCGCGCCCCCCCCCCCCGTGCCCCCCCCCCCCCCCCCCCCGAGCTCCACCGACCTACTTCTTTCGCCTATATATACTCTTATACCCTAAAAACATCCAGGGAGACACGAAACCACTTTTCCACTGTCGCAACCTTCTGTACCCGTGAGATCCCATCTGGGGACCATTTTCGGCGATCTTCCGGAGGGGGATTCGATCATGGAGGGCTTCTATATCAACACCATAGCCTCTCCGATGATGTGTGGGTAGTTTACCACAGACCTTCGGGTCCATAGGTATTAGCTAGATGGCTTCTTCTCTCTCTTTGGTTCTCAATACAAAGTTCTCCTCGATGTTCTTGGAGATCTATTCGATGTAATACTTTTTGCGGTGTGTTTGCCGAGATCCGATGAATTGTGGGTTTATGATCAAGTTTAACTATGAATAATATTTGATTCTTCTCTGAATTCTTATATGCATGATTTGATATCTTTGCAAGTATCTTCGAATTATCAGTTTGGTTTGGCCTACTAGATTGATATTTCTTGCTATGGGAGAAGTGCTTAGCTTTGGGTTCAATCTTGCGGTGCTCGATCCCAGTGACAGAAAGGGAACCGACACGTATTGTATTGTTGCCATCGAGGATAAAAAGATGGGGTTTATATCATATTGCTTGATTTTATCCCTCTACATCATGTCATCTTGCCTAATGCATACTCTATTCTTATGAACTTAATACTCTATATGCATGCTGGATAGCGGTGATGTGTGGAGTAATAGTAGTAGATGCAGAATCGTTTCGGTCTACTTAACACAGACGTGATGCCTATGTTTATGATCATGCCTAGATATTCTCATAACTATGCACTTTTCTATCAATTGCTTGGCAGTAATTTGTTCACCCACCGTAATTTATGCTATCTTGAGAGAAGCCACTAGTGAAACATATGGCCCCCGGGTCTACTTTACATCATATAAGTTTCGGATCTATAATTCTAGTTTACTATTTATTTTGCAATCTTTACTTTCCAATCTATACAACAAAAATACCAAAAATATTTATCTTATTATCTTTATCAGATCTCACTTTTGCAAGTGGCCGTGAAGGGATTGACAACCCCTTTATCGTGTTGGTTGCAAGGTTCTTATTTGTTTGTGCAGGTACTAGGCGACTTGCGTGTAGTCTCCTACTGGATTGATACCTTGGTTCTCAAAAACTGAGGGAAATACTTACGCTACTTTGCTGCATCACCCTTTCCTCTTCAAGGGAAAACCAACGCATGCTCAAGAGGTAGCAAGAAGGATTTCTGGCGCCGTTGCCAGGGAGACCTATGCCAAGTCAAGACATACCAAGTACCCATCACAAACACTTATCCCTCGCATTACATTATTTGTCATTCGCCTCTCGTTTTCCTCTCCCCCACTTCACCTTTGTCGTTTTATTCGCCCTTTTTCTGTTCGTCTCTTTTCGCTTGCCTCTTGTGTTCTTGTGCGTTAGATCGTCTATTTTTCCCTCATGGATAGTTCTCCTATCATTGTTAACACTCCCGATAATGAAGTTCTTAATTTTAAACAAAGGGAGGGAGAAAACCTAAAAGATGCTTGGTATAGAATTTGCAATGCTCAAAATAGATCTATTAAAAGGCAATCTACTTCCGTTCTTCTTTGCAATTTTTACATAGGCATCACTCCTTGGTATAGATATGTTCTTGACACCATCACTGGAGGGAATTTCTTGGGAAGCCATACTTTTGATTCTTATAATGCTATGATAGATTTGTTAGGCCCACCACCTCTTTTGGTCAATGGAACTATTTTAACTTTGGAACATGTGATGCAAAGGCTTGATATTATTGAAAATAAAATTGCCACTGTAGAGTTAATTGAAAATTTGGATAAAAAGATCCACAACCAAATTACTCAATATGGATCTAAGGTAGGAGTTACTCTGAAAAATCTTAAGGAAAAGGAACCCATAGTCAATGAAAAGATAGATCAAGATTCCACTAGAATTGGTAAACTCGAAGAAATTATTACCAACTTGGGGTCCGCTTTTTCTTCTGTTAAAAACACCTCAAATCCCCCTCCTACCAAAGTTGCCAAATTTATCTATGTTCCTAAAAATAAGGGTGAATCTTCTAGTAAGAAAAATGAAGATATCAAGTCAATGAGTGTTCACCCCAACTTTTTAGATATCATTAAGGAACCTTTTGCTACAAATGAATTTCTTGATTTCCTACCTAGGAGTTTGATAATTTGCAAAAACAAAGAACCTCCTAAGGGTTATAAGTGTTCAATTGAAGAATTGCCTACCAAAGATGACAATACCAAGATCTATCCTTACCTTTATCCCTAGCTAGGGGCGTTAAACGATAGCGCTTGTTGGGAGGCAACCCAATTTTATTTTCGTTCCTTGCTTTTTGTTCCTGTTTACTAATAAGTAAATCATCTATACTCTGTTATGATTGTTTTTGTGTGTGTCTTAATTAGTGTTTGTGCCAAGTAAAGCCTTTAGGAACTTCTTGGATGATTGTTGTTTGATCTTTCTGAAAAAACTGAAAGTATGCGCTCACGAGAATAATTTTAATTTTTTACCAGAGAGCGATAGAATACCAATTCCAACTGTAGTAGATCAATATACAAATTATTTAGGACTTCCTAATTTATCAGGATTTTTGGAGTTACATAAGTATTCTAAACCTACAGATTACTACAGACTGTTCTGTTTTTGACAGATTCTGTTTTTCGTGTGTTGTTTGCTTATTTTGATGAATCTATGGCTAGTATCGGGGGGTATGAACCATAGAGAAGTTGAAATACAGTAGGTTTAACACCAATATAAATAAAGAATGAGTTCATTATAGTACCTTAAGGTGGTGATTTGTTTTCATATACTAACGGAGCTCATGAGATTTTTTCTGTTGAGTTTTGTGTTGTGAAGTTTTCAAGTTTTTGGGTAAAAGATTTGATGGATTTTGGAACAAAGAGTGGCAAGAGCCTAAGCTTGGGGATTCCCAAGGCACCCCAAGGTAAAATACAAGGACAACCAAAAGCCTAAGCTTGGGGATGCCCTGGAAGGCATCCCCTCTTTCGTCTTCATCTATTGGTAACTTTACTTGAGGCTATATTTTTATTCACCACATGATATGTGTTTTGCTTGGAGCATCTTGTATGATTTGAGTCTTTTCCTTTTACTTTACCACAATCATCCTTGATGTACACACCTTTTGGAGATACACACGTGAATCGGAATTTATTAGAATACTCTAGTGATTTACTTATATCTTTTTAGAGCATGGTGGTGGTTTTATTTTATAGAAATTATTGATCTCTCATGCTTCACTTAAATTATTTTGAGAGTCTTTTAGAACATCATGGTAATTTTCTTTGGCTATAAAATTAGTCCTAATATGATAGGCATCCAGGATGGGTATAATAAAAACTTTCATATAGAGTGCATTAAATATTATGAGAAGTTTGATATTTGATAGTTGTTTTGAGATATAAAGGTGGTAATATTAGAGTTGTGCAAGTTAAGTAATTGTGGAATTGATAAATACTTGTGTTGAAGTTGGCATGTCCCATAGCATACACGTATGGTAAACGTTGTGCGACAAATTTGAAGCATGAGGTGTTCTTTGATTGCTTTCCTTATGAGTGGCGGTCGGGGACGAGCGATGGTCTTTTCCTACCAATATATCCCCCTAGGAGCATGCGCATAGTGCTTGGTTTTGATGACTTGTAGATTTTTGCAATAAGTATGTGAGTTATTTATGACTAATGTTGACTCCATGGATTATACGCACTCTCACCCTTCCATCATTGCCCTCTTCGGTATCGTGCATTGCCCTTTCTCACCTCGAGAGTTGGTGCAAACTTCGCTGGTGCATCCAAACCCCGTGATATGATACGCTCTATCACACATAAGCCTCCTTATATCTTCCTCAAAACAGCCACCATACCTACCAATTATAGCATTTCCATAGCCATTCCGAGATATATTGCCATGCAACTTTCCACCGTTTCGTTTATTATGACACTGTAACACCCCGGATGTAACTTTCCCAATTTGTACTCCAACTCTTGCCGTTTCCGGCATTAAGTTATATTTATTTCCTCGGGTTCGGGTTTTTGTCTCCGTGTGCTGTTGTCGTTGTCATGCATCTCATATCATGTCATCATGTGCATTGCATTTGCATATGTGTTCGTCTCATGCATTCGAGCATTTTCCCCGTTGTCCGTTTTGCATTCCGGCACTTCGTTCTCCTCCGATGGTAATTTCTAGCTTTCTTTCGTGTGTGGGGATTAAACATTTCCGGATTGGACCGAGACTTGCCAAGCGGCCTTGGTATACTACCGGTAGACCGCCGGTCAAGTTTCGTATCATTTGGACTTCGTTTGATACTCCAACGGTTAACCGAGGGACCGAAAAGGCCTCGTGTGTGTTGCAGCCCAACACCCCTCCAATTTGGCCCAAAACCCACCAAACTCTGCTCCATGTCCTAGAGCGTTCGATCACGACCGTGTGGCCGAAAACCGCACCTCATTTGGACTCTCCTAGCTCCACTTATGCCTATATATACACCCCCCCTCCGAAATTTGCGGATCCTCTCCCCCCTAACCCTAAATTTCGGATCGCCGCCGCCGCCGGACAAAGTCCGCCGGGCCGGACATTGTCCGACCCGCACCGCGCCGCCACGTCAGCCGCAAGCCCCACTTCGCCGCCTCTCCTCCGCGCGGCCCGGCGAGCCCGCGGGAGGCCCGCTCAAGCCGCCACCGGGCCAGATCCGCCCGCGCCGCCCCGCGGCTTCTTCCCCGTCGTCGATCCGCTCCCGCCGCCGCCCTTCGCCGCCATCGCCGCCTCCGGCCGACCCAGCCGCCGCCTCGGCCGGCCGTCGCCTCGCCCGTCCGCCGCGCGCCGGACGCCGCCGACCCCGCCGCCCGGTCTCCCCTCGTCGCCGGAGTCCCGCACCGCCGCCCCTTCACTCGGATCAAGCCGCCGGCCTCCTCCCCCGTCGTCGCCGGTGAACAAGAGCACGAAGCTCCGGCGAGCTCAAGATCCAGCCTTGATTCGCGCGCCCGCGAGGAACCCTAGATCTGGGTTGACTTTTCCCCTCTCCCCCTAATTTTTATGCTAACTTTGACCGGCTATATCTCCGCATCCCTAGCTCCGATTTGGACATATAGTATATCAAAATGTTGGCCTCGACGAGTACATCATTTCATTCCATTGCATCATTTTTATTTGAGTTAATCTTGATGCCCGAAATGCTATTAGAAGGAGGCTTCGTGAGTTAATTGTCAGATCTGCTAGTTCATCTTAGACTTTTGTCATTTTTGCCATGATTATTGTGTGCATGATATGCCTGTGAGTCCTACATATGTTTTGTTAAGCATCTTGTTATCTTTCCATAGGTGCAACCCATGCATTTTTAGGATGTGTGTGGTGACTTGTGCAAGCTTGCAAAGTGAGGCACCCGGTAAATCTGTTTTCAGGGACTTAGTAGTTTTCACTAAGTCTGGGATTATTTAGTTCATGATGCCATATGTTCTTGCTGTATCCTAGTGATCCGTGCCTCTTTTGAGGATGATCAGTAAGGGAGTTTTGTTAAACTTGTAGTGCTCTATCCATCCATGTCTTTGTTTGCAATTATGGAGCACCCTAGCTTGAGTCAATCGAGCTCAACTTTTGCTTCGTGGTGAATCTGGGCAGATCGTCAACTTGTTTGCGATTTTGCCGATGTTATTGTAGTTGATCCGTGCATGCTATGCCATTGTTCTTGCCATGTCTAGCTTGTATTTTGTGCCTTCCTTATGGGTGTATTCTTGTCTTTCCAATACTTGCACCGTAGTGAGTGCATCGAGCTCCTAAACATGCCTTCGTGAGTTATGTTTCAGCAAGTCCCAGTTTTCACTAAGTCTGAAAACTGATTATGTTTTTGCTATGTTCGTGTGCTTGTTAGTATATTTTGTGATCCCTTTTGGCTCAAGGTCACTAAGGGACTTTTGTTAAGCTTGTTGAGTAGCTCCATGCCATGTCTTTCTTTGTCATGTTCAGGTCCTGTAGCATGCTGTTTTGTTGCTCCGAAGAGGGCTATATGATCTGAAATTCCAGACAAGTGTTAATTTCACTAAGTCTGAGATCTGTTTTCCGTTTGCGTTTTTGCCATGCTTGTTTGAACCTGTTAATGGATGATTTGGCCGTAGCTCAGTGCTAGACTTTTGTTAAGCATCTTGTGTGCATCCCTTCCATGTATTTTGTTGTCTTGATTGAGTGCTGTAGCATGTTCTTTTCATTGCATTTAGATGCCTACTTGCTGTAAATCGCAGACCGGTGTCATATTTGAAACGCTTGCCATTTCCAAACCGTAACTCCGATTCCGGCGTTCTTTATATCGTTTTCAAGAGATTTAATCCCATATTTCCAGTGGCACACTTGGATTTCCAAGTTGAGGCCAGGTTCATGCATTTTCTGTCATATCTTTTATTTTGCATCCCGCATCGCATCCCGCATAGCATATCATCATTGCATCATATCGCTTGATCCTTGCTCGTGGTTGATTGTGTCCTTGTTGCTTGTTTGTCTTGTTTGGGTAGAGCCGGGAGACGAGTTTGCTACCGAGGAGCCCGTTGAGTTTGCTTTTGAGGATCCAGTCAACTCTGACAACTGTGCAGGCAAGATGATCATACCCTCGAAATCACTACTATCTTTGCTTTGCTAGTTTGCTCGCTCTTTTGCTATGCCAATGCTATGATGCCTACCACTTGCTTGCAAGCCTCCCAAATTGCCATGTCAAACCTCTAACCCACCATTGTCCTAGCAAACCGTTGATTGGCTATGTTACCGCTTTGCTCAGCCCCTCTTATAGCGTTGCTAGTTGCAGGTGAAGATTGGAGGACGTTCCTTATTGGAACATTTATTTACTTGTTGGGATATCATTATATTGCTATGTTATCTTAATGCATCTATATACTTGGTAAAGGGTGGAAGGCTCGGCCTCTCGCCTAGTGTTTTGTTCCACTCTTGTCGCCCTAGTTTCCGTCATATCGGTGTTATGTTCCCGGATTTTGCGTACCTTACGCGGTTGGGTTATAATGGGAACCCCTTGATATTTCGCCTTGATTAAAGCTTTTCCAGCAATGCCCAACATTGGTTTTACCATTCGCCACCTAGCCCCTTTTCTTTCCCTTGGGTTCTGCAGACTCAAGGGTCATCTTATTTTACCCCCCCCCCCGGGGCCAGTGCTCCTCTGAGTGTTGGTCCAACTGAGCGATGTCCGGGGCTACCAGGGGCAACTCTGGGCTGGCCTACCCGACGTCTGGCTCATCTGAGTGTGCCCTGAGAAAGAGATATGTGCAGCTCCTATCGGGATTTGTCGGCACATTCGGGTGGTGTTGCTGGTCTTGTTTTAACCTGTCGAAGTGTCTTGAGTTACCGAGATACCGAGTCTGATCGGAACGTCTTGGGAGGAGGTCTATTCCTTCGTTGACCGTGAGAGCTTGTCATGGGCTAAGTTGGGACTCCCCTGCAGGGATTGAACTTTCGAAAGCTGTGCCCGCGGTTATGGGCAGATGGGAATTTGTTAATGTCCGGTTGTAGATAACTTGAACCTTAATTAATTAAAATGAATCAACCGAGTGTGTTACCGTGATGGCCTCTTCTCGGCGGAGTCCGGGAAGTGGACACGGTGTTGGAGTAATGTTTGCGCAGGTTGCTCTCTAGTTTTCTCGCTCGTGCTTTGCCTCCTCTTCTCGCTCTCTTTTGCGAATAAGTTAGCCACCATACTTGCTAGTCGCTTGCTGCAGCTCCACTCATATTTTACCTTGCCACACCTTTAAGCTTAAATAGTCTTGATCGCGAGGGTGCGAGATTGCTGAGTCCCTATGGCTCACAGATTATTATATCCCCAGATGCAGGGCCTAATGATTCCGCTCCAGGTGACGCGTATGAGCTCAAGTGGGAGTTCGACGAAGACTCTCAACGATACTACGTTTCCTTTCTCGATGATCAGTAGTGGTGCCCAGTTGGGGGTGATTGGGACCGTGTCGCATGTTGGGTTCTCTTTTATTTTGGCGCCGTAGTCGGGCCATGAGTGTTTTGGATGATGTAATGTTATTTATGTTCTTGATTGACGTGGCGAGTGTAAGCCAACTATGTTCTCCCCTCTTATTATATTACATGGGGTGTCTGTGAAGATTTCCTAACTTGCGACATATGCCTTCAATGCGATTATGTCTCTAAGTCGTGCCTCGACACGTGGGAGCTATAGTCGCATCGAGGGTGTTACAGACACACTCCATCATTGTCATATTGCTTTGCATGATCATGTAGTTGACATCGTATTTGTGGAAAAGCCACCTTCATAATTCTTTCATACATGTCACTCTTGATTCATTGCAGATCCTGGTACACCGCCGGAGGCATTCACATAGAGTCATATTTTGTTCTAAGTATTGAGTTGTAATTCTTGAGTTGTAAGTAAATAAAAGTGTGATGATTTTCATTATTAGAGCATTGTCCCATGTGAGGAAAGGATGATGGAGACTATGATTCCCCCACGAGTCGGGATGAGATTCCGAATGAAAAAAAAGAGGCCATAAAAAAAGAAAAAAGGCCCAAAGAAAAAAAGAAAAAAAGGAAAATGAGAGAAAAAGAGAGAAGGGGCAATGTTACTATCCTTTTTCCACACTTGTGCTTCAAAGTAGCATCATGATCTTCATGATAGAGAGTCTCCTATTTTGTCACTTTCATATACTAGTGGGAATTTTTCATTATAGAACTTGGCTTGTATATTCCAATGATGGGCTTCCTCAAAATGCCCTAGGTCTTCGTGAGCAAGCAAGTTGGATGCACACCCACTTAGTTTCTTTTGTTGAGCTTTCATATATTTATAGCTCTAGTGCATCCGTTGCATGGCAATCCCTACTCCTTTCATTGACATAAATTGATGGGCATCTCCATTGCCCATTGATTAGCCTCGTCAATGTGAGACTTTCTCCCTTTTTGTCTTCTCACACAACCTCCATCATCATATTCTATTCCACCCATAGTGCTATGTCCATGGCTCGCGCTCATATATTGTGTGAAAGTTGAAAGAGTTTGAAAAGGTTAAGTATTAAACAATTGCTTGGCTTGTCATCGAGGTTATGCATGATGGGAGCATTTTGTGTGACAAAAATGAAGCATGGCCAAACTATATGATTTTGTAGGGATAAGCTTTCTTTGGCTATGTTATTTTGATAAGATGTAATTGCTTGGTTAGCATGCTTGAAGAATTATTATTTTGGGATTTTTACATCTGTGCCCCTAGTTCCTTAGCCATACTCATTCATCCCCATGCTCTTAACTTCTGCTCACTTTTCCCCACTCCCTTGCCTGAAACCCTCAGAACTGGTCACAAACGGTGGATGCCATCGGGTCAGTGCTTTGACCATTAACTCTGATGAGTGGGGCTGCGCTGACTGTGTCGCTCGTTGGACCTGATGAGTGGGGTCGCGGAGGACGGTGCCGTGGTTAGCCCGTTGGGCTGTGGTTAGACTTGGGTTGTGCGCACGCCGCAACGACAGAAGCCTGTTATGCATGCATGACATGTCCAGCTAGCCTGCATGCATGCACGTAGCTAGCCTACCTACATGCGCCGCCGCTCGCTGCCACGATGCGCTGACCGGCCTCTTTTTCACACGAGCCGCCACGGACACTGACAGGCCTCATTTTCAAGCAAGCCACCACGGACGCAGGGACGGTTGCTGCCGTTGGTTCATATCATCTCCCACGCGTGTCTCCTCGATGTAGAGCATTGTTTCACACTTTTCGATCCACTCGCATCTATTCAACGTGGCAATCAAAACCTGTTGGCAATTAAAGTGGCATATCGATCGACGCGGCTCATTTGAACGTAGCAAATCCAAAGTGTGGCAGGTGCCACTCCCCTTCCCTTCCCCTTTCCCTATTTAAACCACCACCCCTCCACCTATTCTCCACACATCCATATGTGCCGCCCCCTTCTCTTCTTCACCCAAACCCAAAGCACTCTCAAAGTGAGGCGAGGATGCAGTACAATGGGCCCCACCTTCGAGCTCCCACCGACCGTGCCGTAGACACGGTATCCGGCCGGCGTCGTCATGGAGAGGACACTCCGCGTGTGGGTGTTCTCACGCTGGAGGGGTGCAAGGGGGTTTGCTGAGTGGTTCCTCCGTGCGGGCTCACGGGTGATGTTCTGACTGGAGGAAGTGTGTCCAAACTCCAGGACTCCGCCAATAGGGCTCACCGTCACCTTCACCAACAAATTTGATGCGTACTACCTCCTCGGCAAGGTGTTTTGGTGTGGATGCGAATTCATCGCATGCACAACCCACAACATCTTCACAAACTTCGACTGCATCTTCCCCACCCGTGATGGTATGCACAGCCTCCCCTATTACATCAGCCAGGACGGCATGGAGAGGGAGCAGTGAAGAAAAGGCGCAGTGAAGATGGTGGTGAAGTCCTGGTCTCAATCATGAGCTTGTCTTGCCCTAGGGTGTTAGGGCTTTTTATCTTTTACTAGCAAAAAAGCCCGTGCGTTGCAACGGGAGGAAAAAATCACACGGGCCTATAACCATACAAGCATGGCTCAAGTCCTCATTCCCGTCGCCAGCCATGACCTTGTTTAGTTAGTTGGCCACGTTATTAATTTTTCAATTCACTTGGCTGAACTAGTTTTGCCTCCTACCATGGGGCCACAGATTGTTCGCTCAAAAAAAGGAAGCCTTACATCGGCCAGGATATGTGGGCCAGAATTTCTAGCCTCGATAGATTTCTGCTGGCACAAAGAAAAAACAAACCATTCGCTCAAAAAGGAAACGGATCATGTGTCATCGAGCCGGATATACAAAGCTGACGGACAATTATAATGATGGGCCAAATTAAGGAAGGAAACGAATCATCAAAAATCACATGAATAGTACCACCTCGAATATAGAAAATAGTATGAGCCAAGTGGACGGACGACGGGCGGACGAAAAATGGACGAAATTATGGTGGTAAGAAGCAATAGCCCCTTTATTATTAGGTATAGATATGTTTCTATCTTAATTATGTCATTGGTTGTACCGTGAAATTTTAATCTCTGTCGTGTTATCCCCTAAGAACTTTGTTATGCTTGCTACCCTTATTTGATATGTCATTGGTTATCAGTGTTTTTTCTTGCTATTTCTATCTTATTTGACGTGAGGTAAATCGATCGATGGATATGGTGCCGTACACAAGCCCTTCTGCTAAATCAATCAATGATTGAGTATTCCTCAATGAAAACCAGCAAGTTTTCGCCCATTTAGAGTAGGGTCAAGTTTTCACACGCGCAGATAATGGAGTAGTTGAAGTGTCAAAAGGGAAACTAAAGCTAGAAAAATGAGCCATGTTGATGTTGAAAATAAGAAGAAAAGCTATTTTTTTTGAATTGTTGGTGGCCCTATTCCGTATATTGTATGAACAAAAACAAGCTAATTTTTGAATAGTTTGTGGACTATGCTATGGTTTAAGGTACCCTATGTTTTATGTAAGAAGTATGCTATGGTTGCTACTTTTTATGTTAGGGATCCTTTATGTTATGGATGTATGCTTGCTATGTGAGATATCGGTCGATCAATATGGTGTCGTAGCCGAGCCGTAGACAAGCTCTCTAGATGGATATGGTGCCATAGCCGAGCCTAGACATGCTCTCTAGATGGATATGCTGGCTAATGGTGCCACCGGACTTTATTTTAGACGTGGTTTCAGATGGATATCATGATCTACATAATTAAGTATGACATGTTCTTAATAAAAAACAAAAACAAAAATCGTGTATACAATATTTTTCTTGCAACAAAAACTTGTTTATAATACCCGCATCTCAAAAAATGAAAGTGTTGTGCCGTAGGCTATATACAGAAGGAAATTGCCATGATATGTACAAATAAATTTGACATGTGTAAGTCCAACAATAAATCGATTTACCATCATGCACTATTTTTGTTCGGCATGGCAATAAATGGAGTTACCATGGTAATAATCAAGGGAAAAAATAGAGCCAGCGCGTGGGCCTTCGACACTCAACGCAATGAGACGGCCCAACCAGAGCTTAGTTGCAATTTGGGCCCTAGAACTACGTTTTTTTTCTTCTGCGCTTGGTGTTGTCTGACAAAACTGAAGAACCTGAAAGTGTACAAAACTGGCGAAACTGACAGTTACCCGAAACTGACATGATCCACAAATTAAGGAACACAGAGCATAGAGCACATGATCCACAAATTAAGCAACACAGAGCATAGAGCACATGATCCACAAATTTAAGCAAATCGTAGAGCACATGATCCACAAATTTAACCAAATCCTAGAGCACATGACACCACACTAATAACATCTCTAACGAGTGATGACCAGCAAGTAAGAAAATCCTAGAGCAACTACACAAAAATAAAAGGGATAAAATCCTAAAGCTATCAGATTCGCCTGCTTGTTCAATTGAATCATTTGCTTCAAGGTCTTGTTCATCTTCTTTATTTCCCCTTCAGATCTGCATCCCCAAGTGTCAGAGCAGCACTTTTAGAGACCCAATTCGTTGTTGCTGATGGCAGATTGAGCTCCCGGGCTGGGGCCCCATTGAATTGAATCCACTTAACGTAGTCATCCAGCCATTCAAAAGGTGTGCATTTCTTCACGATCTGAGACGAAAACATGAACCCTAAATCCCAGATCGAAAAAGAATTAAAAGCAAATAGAAAAAGAAATTAGAGAAAAATCATGAGATCTAACCTGCCCCTCTGGCTTGCTCTCGCATTTCACGAACTCGTGCCCATAGTTGCCATTCTTGACCTCCTTCGAAGTCAACTGTATTAGTGGCGTGCTGCATGGGCAGTCAGGACATCGCTCCATGGGAAGTGGACCATACTGGGTCCATGAGGGGCGGGAGGCTGAAGTGGAGCTCGACATTTCGCCCAAAGTCGCCGGAGAAGAAGAAGCAGAGGAGTGGCTCCTCTTGTCACCGGAGAAGAAGAAGCAAAGGAGGAGTGGCTCCTCCTGTCACTGCAGAATAAGCACTAGAATAAAGGGGGTACCCGAAGAAAGGGGAGGCACAACCAACAAGTCTCGCGGATCGCCTCTCGTGGATCGCCCCACGATCCAATGATGTGGAGCCGTCCATGTGATCCAACGACACGAAGCCTACTCGCAGCCTGCCCTTGGAATTACTTCTAGAAGACCACATCTGAGGGCTATCGTTTGGCGCTAGGATATGATCGGATGGCTGACGTTCGGAGCTAGGGTTAGGTGGAACCCCGCGGGGTTTAGAGGGGTTTTGAGCTGGTCAACGGGGTTTCAAAGGCTTTGATTGAGCATAAATAATTTTTTTAAAATCGAAAAAATATGAAACCTTCATCGTTCATCGTTTTATAGGACACACTAATGAGGAAAAATACTAAACTTAGTATACATACATTTAGAGAGAAAAACCTAGCTAGCACGATCGAGGTAAAATGAGCACTATTAATTAAAAAATCAAAAATATATAAAACATGCGCACAATGTTGTCTTGTGTAACATGTTACCAACCAAAAATCATAAACTTTGTCTATGGACATTTTCATGAAAAAACCTTCACACATATGAGCTATCATGTACAACGTTTCGTAGAGACCAAGGAGAGGAGGTAGGGTTTCCCTTCGGTTTTTGAAAATTTAGAAAAAACCAAAAAAATCAAAAAAGCTTGATTTAAAAGTGAATAAGAAGGATCTCAACTTAGTTTTCCATTTTCATATGGTAAACATGTTTTTAATGGTTTTTCTATTAAAGTATATTTTTTGAAAAAAATGTAAAAATAGAAACATTAATTCAATAAATAGTAATTCTTCGAATCTACATTATATAGATTGATTTGGTGTTAATAAAAAATATTTGGCTCATTTGGAGTAGGTCCAAAAAAACTTGATTACAAATGGGGTTGTTTACCCTAGCTTGGGAGCTCATTTGGAGCACATTTCTCATGAATACAAGTTTTGTAGATGCAAAAGAGATCTGATTGATCACCTAACGTTTATAATAGTTCAGCAAACTGTGCAACTCACACCATAGGGGAATGGACTGAAGTGTTGGTTCAAATTCAAAGTTTGCCTGAAATTCAAAGTTTGCCTCGGTAGTTCAAATTCAAAGTTTACATATAGAATTATTACACCTTACAAGTTTTCACATTACTTCAAATTTACGATAGAATCCTTATTACAAATATTTAAAGTTCAAAGTTTATGACTTGCATTCAAGTTCAAATTCAAATCTTTGCCTTGCTCCTTGTGTTCCGGGATGGGTTAACTGTCTTGCTTCTGGTTTCCCTGGCTGGGATATTTTGTGCTTTTGAAAGCTTTGTCTTGTTGCTTCTGATCTTCACTTCTGGTGGTGGCAGGTTTGTTGAGCTTTGACTGATCGAGCAAGTGATGACGAGTTGACGGTCATCTGTGGGCTCACTAATCTTTAAAGGAACTTCAAACAAAATAACTTCCTCCTCTCTTATAGCTTCAAAACCTTCGTTAGCCATGGTTTCAAATTCCGCATCAGATGATGGTTCAACCAAAGTTTCTTACTCTCTAGGTCTTTCTGTCTTGTGCCTCTAATTATCCTAGAGCTGGATCAAATAGAAATAAGCTTAGCCATCGATAAAAAAGAGAACAAATGCAAAAAAAATGGAAAGATTGCACACATACCAAGCTGCTACTTCAGTTGCTTCATTCTCTAAACTTGCTGCATTCTCCTCTGCTGCTGCATTATCCTCTAAACTTGTTGCATTCTCCTCTGCATTTGCTGCTGCACATTGTTCCTCTTCTCGAAATTATGCATCAACTGGATTGGTACAACGCCTAGTAATATGCCCTAAGATACCACATCTTTTGCACTTATGCTGTTTTTTTACATGACCCTCTTCACCAGCTCTTATCCTGTTTTTCCTTGGTCTTCCTGGTGGTCTAGTCAGTACAGGAGAATGGAGTTTGAACCCTGGGTCTACTATGTTCCATTGGTCTTTTCCCAAGAGTGCAGGCACATTTTCAGCATAAGCAGCCCTAAATTTGGCAGCAGAGAAATATTCAGAGCAATACTTATCAACTTCACCATCTTCACCTCCAATAACAGTCATGAGATGTAGGGCATGTATTGATGCGGAGCATCCCAAGGTCATCCCCATGGACGCACCTACACCTCCAACGACACCACTTGGACCAATGACACAAGCCCGAGCCAAGGCTATCGAAGATAAGGTGAACTCACTCCTCTCCGAACTTCCACTTTCTCTGCATGAGACATGGCTACTACCTAAGTCCGAGGTGTTGTGCATGATTAGTCACCAAGAGGGCCCTCCTGAAGATGCGCATGAAGATGTACAAGTCCCCAAGTCCACGGATGAGGAGAACCAATAGAAGGAGCCAAGAGCATCTCCCAGGCCTCGGACATCCGGCCCCTAGAGCGTCATCCACTACAGTAGCACAGCCGCCAGAAGCTATAGGCCCTGGACATCCGGCCACCAGCCCGGAAATCCAGCCCCTCCGAACCCGAGAGCAACAAATGCCACCACTCCAGCCCGGACATCCGGCCTCCCCAGCCCGGACATCTGGCGTCGCCTGAAAGCCCGGACATCCGGTCCGACCAGCCCGGACATCCGGCCTCCCCTATCTGCGCACGGTGAAGGGCCGAGGCCCGTGTATCCCTTCTCCCCCCTAGACTATATATACTCCACCTCGCCCAACTTTCTAGGGTTAGCAAAGGATTAGCTCATATTTGTGTGAGAGCTTTGCTCATCCACTTGGATACCTTCTCCATGAAGATTCGAGCCTCCACCGGAGAAGATCCCCCAAGCGGATTCAAGACCCCTCTTTAGGGAAGAACATCAAGACCTCCTCACGAAGAAGACCGGTTACCGTGTATCGTCCCTAGTTGATCGTGGATCGTGTATCTTACTTTATGTACCCGAGCACATGTGTGACTTATTCATGTTGGTTTGAGTGTTCCTCTTCGTTTCCCCTTGTGTTTCTCTCGTTTTCCCCTTTGTGTTCCTTGTGTTCTTCGCGGGATTCCGCTCCTTTCGTGAAAGATCGGCCGATTAGGGTTCTACCCTACATCATCTTGGTATCAAGAGCCACGTTGATCACGATTTCAGAGCATCCCCATTGTGTTTCTAGCCTTGTTTTGTTGTTTTTCATCCTAATTTGAAAATTCCCCACCAAAAATAGCCCTAATTTTTTTTATTTGTTGGTGTGTTGAGATTTTGTTGGTTTGGATCCGTGGATTTGCTTTGTTTTGAGTGGATCCAGCTTCCCATCCAATTTCCATCCACAAATTCCTCCGAATTTCGCCCGGATTTGACCTCTCCATGCGGTGTTCATCCCGTTCGTCCCCGGATCTAGAGCCCGGACATCCGGCCCGTCAAGCCCAAACATCCAACCCCCGGACATCCGGCCTTCCACCCGGACATCCGACCACTGGCAGCAACATCTCCATCCACCGCCCCATTTTCCGTCCATTCTTCACCAAATTTTATTCTGGTGCCCACCATATATCACATATACTTCCGCACACCTCCACCACTTCCGCATAGCCCAACCATTTTGGACCGTTTCGCTCTCCGACACATTTGCTACTTCTAGGTTTGAGAATTTGAGTTATGGTACCGTATACTTTTGTGTTTCGGCTATCTAGGTACGGTTCGACGTCGACATCACCGTCACTCATCTTCGCCACAAACGCGTCCTACATCATCACCGCCGTCCTACATCGTCATCAACAACGACCACCTCGACTACACCTTGGTATTCGTGCCACCATTTTGACACCATACAAGAATCAAGACGAGTAACCTTATCTTGGTATTGGACATATCACTCTTGCCATTACATTGATAGCCATTATAGCCTTACTCATTGGCGTTGCTTACCCATCGAGACTAGCCATTGAGTATTGCCGGCAACGAGACTTGTGCACATTAGTGATCATACTTCCCATAGCATACAAACATCATTGTTGCATATATTAGTATCATCTCTTGTGTCACAAAGTTGTCATCGCATACACAAAGTTGTCATCACATACATCATTGTTGTCATCTCTTGTGTCACATACTTCCCATAGCATACGAAAAGAGCTCCAACATCAAAGAGCCAAACAAGCTTTTAAGCAAAGAGGAAAGATAAGCAAAGAGCTTTTAAGAAAGAACCATAGCATCATACAACATTAAGATTGTCATACTCGATCATCTTGGATCATATCATAGCAACACCTTGCATAGAGCATACTTGGGATAGAAGTCGTTGCATTTTTGCTAAGTAGGTTGTGCACAAGTTCTTGTATCCGCCTATTGTGCAATCGTGCTAGCGTCTCTCTAGTGTTATGTAATAAGAGCATTTTTGTGGATTCCACATTTTGGCTCACCCTTGGTTGCACGACCCCACTTATCTTTTTGCGTGTGTGTTTCCGTGTACCTTATATGCTTGGTCTACTTGTTACATTGCATCTTGCGAATCTTTTCCAACATTATTGAAGCTCACTTACAATTGCATCAAATTTTGTGCCACCATCCTAACCAAGCTCCACCAAAAGCTTTTACTTGTGTAGGTGGGAGAAACCGACAAGAGCTAGTACCAATTGTGCTATTTCCTTGTCCTACATTGGAGTGATCCTCGATCCACTTTCAACTTCGGTCAAGGTACATTTGGTACTCGTTCTTCTCTTTCTACCACTCTCATTTGTCTTGGAACGATGGATAGGCCAAGTACTTCTACCAACCCACTCTTCATGGAGCAAGACGACAACATGAACTCATTCGTCACCAAGAGTCACCTCTTTTGGTGCACAACGTGCTTTGCATCAAGAGCAACAAGTTATGAGTGAACGCATCGACATCCTTGCCACCGACTTGCGACTTCCTGAGCAACGTACAAGGGACTACTTCGACCACAAGCTCGACGATCACAAGCAAGAGAATGACGCAAGGATGGACGAGATTCACACCTTGTTGCTCAACCGCTCTTCTTCCACTTCAAGAAGGAGTTGTTCAAGCCGCCACTCTGACTTCACCCTCTCCGGCTCAAGTACACTGACATTGAACACTCTTTCCCAAGCCGCGCGCAATGATCGTCAAGCAAGCCTCAATCCTCTACACGACACCGACTCTCAAGTGCACCGACAACGTCAAACACAAGAGGCCTTTGCGCTAGCACGAGAACTGCAACGACAACGCCAACATGAAGAGGAAGAGCGAGCGCGTCTACACCAAAATGCTCAAGATGCCGAGGCACAACGTCAAGAACAACAACTCCGTGATGCTCAAGCACTTGCAGCGCAACAAGCTCTACGTGATTCAAGTCGAGCTGTAGCCGACCGAGGCCGAGAAGCCCGTGAACAAGAGGAAGCACTTCGCGAAGAAATTCAAGAACGGAGATTTCAAGCTCGCGTGCATCGTCAAGTTCCTCCTCGAGCTCGACAAGCTCCTCCACAAGCTCACCAAGAACAACAAGTCAATCCAGATCATGAAGACAATGGAGATCCTCCACAACAAGAACAACATGAGGATGACAACCCTCCACGCGAAGAGCACCACGAGTTGAACAATCATCAACAACATGGGCGTCATCATCCCCGACCCCAACACAATGAAGAGCAACGGTATGGCAAGCTCAAGTTCACCATGCTCAAGTTCAACGGAAGCAATGATCCCGAAGAGTATCTTTCATGGGCATTCAAAGTTGACAAGATCTTCCGTTTGCACAATTTTGAAGAAGAGAAGAAGATCATGATGGCATCCCTTGAGTTCCAAGACTATGTCCTCATTTGGTGGGAACAAATCATAGAGCGCCGAGAGGCAAGAGGTGAACCACCCATCACTACTTGGGCACAAATGAAGGATGTCATGAGAGCATGCTTCGTACCTACCTACTACAACCGCGACCTCTTCAAGAAACTCCAACAACTCAAGCAAGGAACCAAGAGCGTTGAAGAATACTACAAGGAGATGGAGATTGCAATGATAAGAGCCAATGTCACGGAAGATGATGAGCAAACAATGGCATGTTTTCTGAATGGACTCAATCATCCCATCAAGAAGATCGCCAACTTCCAACCATACTCAAATCTCATTGAGCTAGTGCACCAAGCTACCAAAGCGGAACGCCAAGTGCAAGATGATTTCAAGTATGCCAAGTTTTCATCCAAGTCCTACGGCTTCTCCAACAACCAAGCTTCAACGACTCCAACACCGACTACAAAGCCTTATACTACCAACATCGACAAGTGGAGTTCCAAGAAAGCTTCGTCCACTACAAGCCATCCTACTACGAGCAACTTCAAGTCGAGAGCTTCATCATCATCAACCCCAACCGATGAGACCGTCAAGACGAGTTCCTTCAAGTGTTTCACTTGTGGAGGCTGAGGCCACAAGTCCTATGAGTGCACCAACAAGCGAACCATGGTCTTCAACGACGATGGCACTGATGACTCACTAAGTGAAGGCGAAATGGAAGCCCTTGAGCAAGTCGCCATGCACCGCCAAGTGAACAATGAAGAAGAACAAGTCTTTCGCGATGAAGATTCAAGTCCCGCCCTTGTTGTTTCCAAGGTTTTGACTCTCCAACATCACCAAGAAGAAGACCAAAGATGCCACATATTCCACACCAAGGCCGGCATCAATGGACGATCCGTCAAGGTCATCATCGATGGAGGGAGTTGTCATAATCTCGCAAGTGAAGAACTTTGCTCCAAGCTCCAATTGCCCAAGATGAAGCATCCACATCCATACAAAGTGCAATGGCTTAGTGACTCCGGCACCATACAAGTCGAGCACCGAGTACAAGTCTCCTTCAAAATTGGTGCCTACGAAGACACCTTGGAGTGCGACGTCGTTCTAATGACCGTCTGTCATCTTCTCCTTGGACGGCCATGGCAATTTGATAGAGGAGTCGTCCACAGCGGCCGAACGAACCACTACATCTTCAATATGAAGGGCAAGGAGTACGTCCTCCGTCCAATGTCGCCAAGTCAAGTGATCACCGATAAGCAAGCCACCCATCGTGGAGATCATAGTGAGAGAGTGAGCCACCATAATGAGAGTGAGCGCCAGAAGTCCAAATCGAACACCTCCACGATGAGCGAAAAGAAGAACCTAGTCCTATTTGTCGGTGTTCTGGGAACGGGGGTCCCCAGACTTGCCTGCCTGCGGCCTGTGGCGTGGCTCAAAGGGGGGCCTAGCGCGGCCCATCTTCACCAACACAAACCCAAGACCCTCGCGAGGGGCCAAGCCTCGCGGGGCGGACGACGCGGAGCTTCCTCAGGCGCGGCCTCGTCAGGCTGGCTCATGAGGGGGCGGAGAGATCAAGGCGGGGTATCTCACGAGGTGCCCGTGACACAAGCCATGATGACCGGGGGTGCCAGGCGGGTGCCAGCCCGCGCAGCGTCCTCCCTTCCTCTTTAGTGCAAAGGGGGCAAGCGCAGCCGCGGAGTACCGAGGCATCAGGCAAAGGTTGCCATTTCGGTGCAACGAGACCAAGACCAGGAGGACTACGAGACGGAGGTCACCGTGGAGCCCAAGACGGCGTCATCACCAGAGCTTTGCGCAGGCGAAGACTGCTTTTGTCAGGATAGTTGATACTAGCTGTCCCCCTTCAAATTAGCCCGCCATTGTTGGCTCCCTTCCCGCTCGATATTTGGGAAGAGGACCAGGGCCTCTATAAATAGGACCAGCCACCCACAGGCAGAAAAGGACAGAAAGGGAGAGAGGCTAGAGGCTGGGGGAAAAAGAGCTGGCCAGAGAGTTGGAAAGATAGAGAAGATCAGGTAGAGAGAGAGGGAGAGGGGTGACTGAGCTCCTCCTAGCAGTTCATCGCCCCAGCCAAGAGCAGACCCTCGTGAGGCTGTTCTTCCTTGTATTGTTCATCATCATCAGCCCAAGAGGCAATCTACCACACCACACACTGGAGTAGGGTATTACACCACAACGGCGGCCCGAACCAGTATAAACCCTGTGTCTCTTGTGTTGTTCTTTCCTTTGTTTAGATCCTAGTAAGGCGGAGGAGTGCAGGTAAGTAGGAGGCGAAATCTCCGTGCTCACCCCAGTGTTCAAACCTCAAGGGTCTGCCGGAACCCGAAATCCGACATTTGGCGCGCCAGGTAGGGGTGCGCCGAGATTCGTCTTCCACCGCCCCGTTCTGCTCCGACCATCACGCCCATGTCTGACGCTCGTCGGGCCCGCGCCGAGCGCCAGGCCGCGCTCGCTGCCCGCGTCTCCCAGACGGCCCATGTCGGCAGGCATCCTCGCCGTTCCCCGTCACCTGCCGTCAACGCCGCCACCGGCCCGGCGGGGGACGAGCAGCAAGCATCGTCCCAGCATCCGTCTGTGCAACAAGACGGCTGCACCGCGACTCCCTCGCTCACCCCAGCTGGTTCTTCGTCCCGCGCGCTCCGCGCGCCCATGGAGGCTCGGGCTGCACTCATCGCGGCGAACGAGCTCCTGCGCTACCATCCCATCGACGACGTCTACGAAGAATGGCTCGACCGCGTCGCCGAGCTCGTCCGCGCCGCAGGGGGCTCTCCTGCGCCGTCCATTCTGCTGCACCGCACCCCGCCCCGCGCGGGCAATGAAGCTCCGGTGGCGCCCCGGCCACCTCCTCCTCAGGAAGGCGCCATGGCTCCAAGGCGCATGGCCCCTAGGAGGAACCCGCTCCATCAGGCGCCAGCGCAGTAAGAGCAGAGCTGTCAAGAAGTCCCTCGCCCGCAAGAAGCTGCCCGGGCGCTCCCTGCTCCAGCATGTCGCGACCATGCTCCTGCTCCCGCGCGTCAAGACCCCGCGCTGCTCCTAGCTGCAGCGCGTGGGGACATGCAAGACCAAGTTCCCCGTCATCCAAGGCCTCCCGTGGCCACAGCAAGCTGCCGCGCCTTCGCCGCCGAGCTACGCAACGTCGCGTGGCCCAGCAAGTTCAAGCCAGACTTGCCTCCTCGCTACGATGGCACGGCTGACCCTGCGGAGTTCCTCCAGCTCTACGAGCTGGGCATCGAAGCTGCCAACGGAGACGAGAAGGTCATGGCAAACTGGTTCCCCATGGCACTCAAGGACGTGGCCCGCACCTGGCTCCTGAACCTGGCTCCAGGCACAATCTCCTCCTGGGACGAGATGCGCACCCGCTTCATCACCAACTTCCAAGGCACTCGCGACCGGCCACCCGCCGTGAGCGACATGCGCCGCATCAAGCAACAGCCCGGGGAGACCCTGCAGAAGTACATCCAGCGCTTCAACAACGCGCGCCTCAAGATTCCCAAGGTGACTGAGGAGGCCATCATCTCGGCCTTCTCCGACGGCGTGCGCGATGTCAAGATGAAGGAGGAGCTGGCAATGCATGAAGACCTGTGCACTTCCCTGGAACTGTTCAACCTGGCAACCAAGTGCGCCAGAGCCGAGGAAGGGCGTCTCTCCCTCCTCGAGCTACCTGCCGCATACCCAGAAGAGAAGAAGCCCAAGGCCAAGGATGTGAAGCGCAAGGGGGCTGCCGTGCTCGCGGCAGAACCAGACACCAAGCGGGGCAGAGATCAGCCCGAACCTTCCAAGGGCAGCCGGTACTGTGTGTACCACGACCTCCACATCCACAACACCAACGAATGTCAAGAGCTCCAAGCCGTGCGAGAAGGAAGGATCGGCCGTCGCCCCGACCACAGTGACCGGGGCTACGGCCGAGGAGGAGGAAGGAACACAGGACGCTGGGAAGACCGTGGCCCGCGCCAAGGGTGGCGCGATCAACCTCGCGAGGATCGCTGGCAAGACCCGCCTCACGAGGGAGGCTGGATGGATCAGCCTCGCGAGGGAGACTGGAGGGACAGCCTCGCGAGGATCGCCCGCAAGGCAACGCAGGGCTCCCACCGCTGCCACCGCTGCCAAGGAGAAACGAAGACCGCCACCAGGACGAGGGGGCTGGGGGATTCCAGGAGCCGCGCGCGATCGCCTGCATCCTGGGCGGGGCACAAGCCCCAGCCTCTCAGCGCATCTTCAAGCAGTTCGCCCGCGAAGTGAATGCAGTCCTCCCCAGGCTCGAAGCTACGCGCCCTCTCAGGTGGTCAGCGTGCGCCATCACGTTCAGCTCAGCAGATCAGCTCAAGTGTGCGGCTACAGCCGGAGTCCTCCCGATGCTTTGTTCCCCAATCATCAGCAACCTGTTGGTCACTAAGACCCTCATCGATGGCGGGGCAGGGCTCAACTTCCTGTCCGTGGAAACATTCAACAACCTCCAAGTGCCCTACAGCCAGCTTCAGCCAACCAAGCCTTTCTCCGGTATCACCGACGGCTCCACGGTCCCGATTGGGCAGGTCCGCCTCCCTGCCACCTTCGGGGCACGCGACAACTACCGCACCGAGCTCATCGACTTCGACGTCGCTCACATTCGCCTACCGTACAACGCTATCCTTGGGTACCCAGCGCTGGCCAAGTTCATGGTCGTAACTCACCACGGCTACAATATCCTCAAGATGCCAGGAAGCGGCGGAGTCATCACTGTGCCATGTGAAGAGAAGGACGCGGTGTGTTCCCTGGAACGAGCCTTTCATGCCGCGTCACTGGAAGACCCGGATCGTGGAACCTCCCGAGACCGCCCCTAAGAAGAAGACATCGTCCGGCCCGACCACTCAGGAGGCAGGCCCCTCTGGGCCCGCGCCTGCCCGAGGGGAACCTCCTTCCATCGCATAGGAAAGTGCGCCCGGTGCCCTCCTCAGGCAGGGCTCGGGGGCTCTCCCCTGGAGGGCCACCGACCTAGCCAGGGTCACGAGGGAGGCGCTTGGGCACCACATGGAGGCGTGTTTCGAAGCACGTTTCCCTCAAGAAGGAGCAAGGCAAAGAGACCCAGACCCTCAGGAGTTCATCAGCAAGGCCATTCAGGAGCTACAGGAGTCAAGAGTCATGAAAGGTCGCCGCCGCCTACCAGCAGTGGCTCCCCATCCAGGCGAGGATGGTGGGCTGCGCGTCTGCATCGACATACCAGGGCTCAACCGAGTCGCCACTCTAGAGCGCCTCTGGCCCTCACGAGTGGGGCGCTGCGGAGGCCCACCCCACAGCTACGTTCGCATGCCTTACGGTTTGCCGAACGTGGCTGACACGTACCAGCGCCTCATGAGGGGCATCATGGAGGCACAAGAGGCCAGGCGTTCCACAGCCCTGGCAGGGATGGAGATGGCCCGTGAGGAGCCGCCAGCGCCTCCGGAGCCTCCCGAGGCCCCTGGGCCTGGGGGCTCGTGAGGATCGGCTCCCGCAGCCCACCGAGCTTGCTACACCAACGCTCCTTCGTCCTCGACATCATCAGGTGACATCTTTTCGAGTTCTATTTCCAGCTGGGAGCGCCCCCCCAGGGCTGCATTATTCCCAGGCCACGTGGGTCCGTCCCTACGGTGTGTATCCCTTTTTATTCCATGTTGTTAGCTTACCTTGTTGGGGGCGCCCCTCGGGCTGCATGATCCCCAAGCCGCTCGGGCCTGACCCAGTGATGTCCGCATTCCCAGCATCTATTTAAACGAATCCACTCCTTCGTGGCTAATGTGTTTTACCTAGTTGCCTGCTCAGCTGACACCAACTAACGGAGCTGCTCCCAAACGGCACGACGCTTGCGCATGGGTCCGTCCCTGCAACGCCGACAAACCTAGATGGCTGAGCTCTGGCCGCGGCTGCCCCACATAGCGTCACCTCGTCAAGCCTTCAGTGCGTCACTACCCCTCGGAAGCAACCAACGGCTGACTGTCAATTGTCATGGCAACCCCTTGTTTTTTCTATGATGGACCTGTAGGACCTCCCGAAGGAGCTGCGTCAGGCGAGGCCCTTGTGGTGTCTCCTTCGCTCTCGTCCGCGTGAACCGCTTGCACGTTAAAGGGGGGGTGCCTGAGCATCGTGACTCAGGGCTCCTACTGGCTCTCCAGCCCTCACCCTCTGGCCTTGACCACGGCATCGCGACCTGGCATACCAGCGACGGCTGAGACTCGCTCGAGGGCCGGGACCCGAGGACGTAGAGCAGAAAGGGGAGCAAAGGCGAGAGGGGAGAGACACGTGAGGACCTCGCCGAGCAACCTCGTGCCTGCCGATGCAGGGACCCGGTGACACACTAGAGAGCGGCCCCCGATCCTTGAGATAAGTCATCACCCGGAAGCGCCAGCTGCCGTGGCACCATCCCCGCACCTAATGCTACCCTGTGTTAGCGACGCTGCTCTCCTTTCTCACCAAACAACGGCTGCTTGGGCGCCAAAGGGGACCTCCTGAGCATCGCGACTCAGGGGCTCTTACCGGACTCTGGGTCGCTCACCTCCTGGCCTTGACCACGGAATCGCGACCTGGCATACCAGCGACGGCTGAAGCCGCCTTGGGACTGGGACCTGTCGGCGCAGAGCACCAAGCCCTCGTGAGGTTCAAAAGGGAGGAGTGAGCTAAGACGGAATGAGCAACTCGCGCAATTCTATGACAAGGGTTATAATAACAAAACAAGATCACAGGCACCTTACAAGCCCCCACGGGGCGCGTTTTTGATTCCTCGCAGGGAACAGATCCTAAAGGGACACAAACTATGCACGACCCTACAAAAGACGCTATCATCAACAGTGGGCCGTCGAGCACTGACGCCAACCCCATCCAGATCAGAGACGGCGGCGGCCTGACGAGCCCGCCCTGCTCCAGGAGTGGCGCCGGCTCAGGGGCTCGTAGCTGTCGTCGCTCGTCTCCGGAGTCATTGGAGCCTCCGACGCCTCCACCGCCTGAGGAGCCGCCAAGGGAGCGGTTGGCGGGCCCAGTCCTCGTCGCGGCAGGGTCCGGGCCACCTTCCCCGGGGCAGCACTCCAGCCGGCGCCCGCTCGCATCGAAGACCTTGAAGAGCATCATCGAAGCAACGTCGTAATCCAAGTGGACCGCGAAGACGCCCCTTACCCTACAAACCCGGGCGATCTCTCTCCAGCCCCGAGTCATGAAGACCTCGCCCGGGGCAACGACCGCGACCTATGCCTCGGTCGCGAGGGTGCTGCAGCCGGCGTGCTGCAGCCAGAGCTCCAGGGGCTCCCCCTGCGGGATGATAGAGGCGAAGAAGGGAGGAAGGCGGATCCAAGACTGAAGAGGAATGGCGACGTGGAGCACGAACTCTCGACAGGAGCCCTCGGTGTGGACCCCAGGGGGGACGACCCACACCTTCGTGACCCGTCGGCGCCGACGGCGGTGCCGCCCATGGCGGTCAGCATCAGCTCCTTCGGGGCCCTCGATGTGGGTGTACAATGGCAACGGGAACCCCGGCGGCACCCGCTCGCACCAAGGCCTCGACACCACCTGAAGGGCCCCTTCGTCCGGGCCACGGGGGACGAGCCGTTTCTTCGGCGGGAGTGGGTCTGGCTCCTCTCGGGGAGCTTTTCCCTTCTCTGCCGCCGAGAACCTGCGGATCGGAGCCATCGCAGCAAGACGGAGCAAGGATCGGGAAGAAGGAGAAGCAAGGAGGGATGGACTGGAAGGGCGCGCGCTGTCCCGTACTTATGGCCGGCGAAGGCCAACCGCCGACCTCCATGATTACAGGTAATCATGACCCACTTTGCATGCAGGGACTTGTCCAATTTGTGCAGTTGCCGAGGCGCCATGGGGAAGTGGAGACGCCCATGACCAACCAACCGCCACGCGGCGCCCAAGGCCGCAGGCTGTTAGGGCCCGCGGCGCTTCGCTCTTGCCCTTCCGCCTCCCTGCACGGCCAAGTCCGGGCGCGCCTTGGGCCCGGGGGCTACTGTCGGCGTTGTGGGAACGGGGGTCCCCAGACTTGCCTGCCTGCGGCCTGGGGCATGGCTCAAAGGGGGGCCCAGCGCGGCCCATCTTCACCAACACAAACCCAAGACCCTCGCGAGGGGCCAAGCCTCGCGGGGCAGACGACGCGGAGCTTCCTCAGGCGCGGCCTCGTCAGGCTGGCTCATGAGGGGGCGGAGAGATCAAGGCAGGGTATCTCACGAGGTGCCCGTGACACAAGCCATGACGACCGGGGGCGCCAGGCGGGTGCCAGCCCGCGCAGCGTCCTCCCTTCCTCTTTAGTGCAAAGGGGGCAAGCGCAGCCGCGGAGTACTGAGGCATCAGGCAAAGGTTGCCATTTCGGTGCAATGAGACCAAGACCAGGAGGACTACGAGATGGAGGTCACCATGGTGCCCAAGACGGTGTCATCACCAGAGCTTTGCGCAGGCGAAGACTGCTTTTGTCAGGATAGTTGATACTAGTTGTCCCCCTTCAAATTAGCCTGCCATTGTTGGCTCCCTTCCCGCTCGATATTTGGGAAGAGGACCAGGGCCTCTATAACTAGGACCAGCCACCCACAGGCAGAAAAGGACAGAAAGGGAGAGAGGCTAGAGGATGGGGAAAAAAGAGCTGGCCAGAGAGTTGGAAAGATAGAGAAGATCAGGTAGAGAGAGAGGGGGAGGGGTGACTGAGCTCCTCCCAGCAGTTCATCACCCCAGCCAAGAGCAGACCCTCGTGAGGCTGTTCTTCCTTGTATTGTTCATCATCATCAGCCCAAGAGGCAATCCACCACACCACACACTGGAGTAGGGTATTACACCACAACGGTGGCCCGAACCAGTATAAACCCTGTGTCTCTTGTGTTGTTCTTTCCTTTGTTTAGATCCTAGTAAGGCGGAGGAGTGCAGGTAGGTAGGAGGCGAAATCTCCACGCGCACCCCAGTGTTCGAACCTCAAGGGTCTGCCGGAACCCGAAATCGGACACTATTTTCCACCAAAAGTGAGATAAGAGGAGTGTGTGAGAACCCATCTAGTGTCCTACACTACGTCCTCGTGTGCAAGGACAATGCACCACAAACTAACACTTCTCACACTCTTCCTCTAGTCTCGTCTTCTCTTTTGCAGGAATTTCACGATGTTTTCCCCGATGAGCTACCTCCGGGACTACCTCCCCTACGAGGCATTGAGCACCGCATCGACCTCATCCCCAGAGCACCGCTTCCGAACAAAGCTCCTACCGCGTCAACCCCGAAGAAACCAAATAAATACAAAGGCAAGTAAAGAATCTCATAGACCATGGACATGTGCGTGAAAGTTTGAGCCCTTGTGCCGTCCCGGTCATTCTTGTGCCAAAACGTGACGGTAGTTTTGGCATGTGCTCCGATTGTAGACCTGTCAATGCTATCACTGTTCGCTATAGGTATCCCATTACACGCCTAGATGATATGCTTGATGAGCTTAGTGGTGCCACTAACTTTTCCAAAATTGATCTTAAGAGTGGTTACTATCAAATCCGCATACAAGAGGGTGATGAATGGAAAACCGCCTTCAAAACCAAGTTTGGTTTGTATGAGTGGTTAGTCATGCCTATGGGTCTCTCGGAAGCACCGGGCACCTTTATGCGGCTTATGAATCATGTCTTTCGCCCTTACATTGGTATATTTGTTGTGGTTTACTTCGATGACATTCTTGTGTTTAGCAAATCTATCAAAGAGCATGCCACCCATGTCCGCACTATTTTGCAAACTCTTAGAAAAGAGCGCCTCTATGCTAATATGGAGAAATGCCCCTTTGGTGTTGATAAGCTCGTTTTCTTGGGTTTTGTTGTTTCTTCTAAGGGTGTTCATGTTGATGAGTCCAAGATCAATGCTATTAAGACTTGGCCACAACCAACCAACTTGCATCAAGTGCGTAGTTTTCTTGGCCTTGCGGGTTTCTATCGTCGCTTTGTGAAGGATTTTAGCACCATTGCTTCGGCTTTGCATGCTTTGAGCAAGAATAATGCGCCTTTTGTTTGGGGACCAACCCAAGATACCGCATTCAATGAGCTTAAGAATTTGCTTACTCATGCTCACGTGCTTGCTTTACCCAACTTCGACAAGCCTTTTGAGATTCATTGCGATGCTAGTGGTAATGGCATAGGAGGTGTCTTAACACAAGAGAAGCGCCCCATAGCTTACTTTGGTGAGAAACTTTCCGGAGCGCAACTCAATTACCCCATCTATGACAAAGAGCTATATGCTTTAGTCCGTGTTTTGCTTGAATGGGAACATTGCCTTCGTCCCCATGAGTTTATCATTCATACCGATCATGAGACTCTCAAGTATCTTAAGGGTCAAACCAAGTTGAACAAGCGTCATGCTAAATGGAGTTAATTTATTGAGTCTTTTCCTTATGTCATCAAGTACATCAAGGGTAAAGAAAACATCATAGCGGATGCTCTTTCCCGCATATGCATGCTTGTTACACAACTTGAGTTAGATGTCATTGGCTTCGAGCATATCAAAGACTTATATGAGCATGATGCAACTTTTGCTACTCCTTATGCCAAGTGTTTGTCGCATACATCTTGGGAACGCTATTACATCAAAGATGGATATCTTATGCAAGCTAAGAAACTTTGCATCCCTGAGTCTTCTCTTCGTTTGTTGCTTTTGCAGGAATCTCATGGAGGAGGCTTAATGGGACATTTTGGACGCGACAAGACGTTCTCTACGCTCTCAAAGAACTACTTTTGGCCCAAGATGTTTCGGGACGTCAATCGTTTCACCAACCGATGCTCTACATGTCGCAAAGCTAAGTCCAAAGCTCAATCTCATGGCCTCTATATGCCTCTACCAATTCCATACCAACCATGGGAAGACCCTGTGCGCCAAGCTCAGAATCAAGCTACTCTTCTCCATGGCTTACCATCCTCAAACCGACGGCCAAACGGAGGTGACAAACCGAAAACTCTCCGCTCTACTTCGAGTACTCATCAAGAAGAACATCAAGGAGTGGGAGGAGTCCCTACCTATCGCCGAGTTCGCCTATAACCACGCAAGACACTCAACAACCAACAAGTCCCCTTTCGAGGTCGTCTACGGATTCAACCCTTTGTCACCATTGGATATTCTCCCTCTACCACTCCAAGAGCGCATCAATTTGGACTCAAGTGCACGAGCGAACCATCTCAAGAAGGTGCATGAAGATACAAGAAACACCATCGAGCGCCAAGTATAACGCCTTGCAACCAAGCTCAACGTCAACAAGCACCCTATGATATTCAACATTGGAGATCTCATGTGGCTACACCTTCGCGAGGACCGCTTTCCCCAAGAACGCAAGTACAAACTTTGACCACGCGCGGATGGACCATTCAAGGTGCTTGCACGCTACAACAACAACGCATACAAGATCGACATCCCTCATGACAAGTACTCCGTGAGCGACATCTTCAACATCAAATATCTCTCGCCCTACCATGGTGATGAGGATTTCGATCCGAGGACGGATCTTCCCCCAAGGGAGGGGAGATGATGCGGAGCATCCCAAGGTCATCCCCATGGATGCACCTACACATCCAACGACACCACTTGGACCAATGACACGAGCCTGAGCCAAGGCTATCGAAGATAAGGTGAACTCACTCCTCTCCGAACTTCCACTTTCTATGCATGAGACATGGCTACTACCTAAGTCCGAGGTGTTGTGCATGATTAGGCACCAAGAGGGCCCTCCCGAAGATGTGCATGAAGATGTGCAAGTCCCCAAGTCCATGGATGAGGAGAACCAATGGAAGGAGCCAAGATCATCTCCCAGGCCCCGGACATCCGGCCAAGGCCCCGGACATCCGGTGTCACAGCCCTAGCCTTAGCCTTTGCTTGACCTTGCATGATCATCATGTCATCATGTTTAAGTTTTATGAAACTCTGAAATGGGGATGGCCAAGCCCTAGCACAAATGCAATTCACATAGTTTCAAATAAAAATATTTTCAATGAACTCAAAATGCCTTTTAAAAATGTTCATCATCTCTGGTTTAAGGTGGAAGCATCTACCCAAGATGATTTGCGTTTTTGCTGGACACATTTGGGCTTTGAATTAAATCACTAGGTATTTGAATTTGGGCATTTAATCAATATAAATATTTTAAATGCTCAAATAATCCTGGAAACAATTTTGGGCAGTCGTAAATATTTCAAATAAATCCCAAAATATATCCCAGGATTTATGGAAATGAGTTAGTATTATTACTAATTCCTAACATATCATATAAATAGAAAACAGAAAACTAATAGAAGGAGAGAGAGAGTTTCCTTACCTGGCGCCACCTGGCGGCCTAGCTGGCCCAGCCAGCCCACCAGGGGCACGGGCGTCTTCTTCCCCGCGCCAGCGCACGAAGCAGCTCGCTGGAGCGCGCCGACGCCGCCTTAGCCACTTCCTGCTTCCTCCCCGGGCCTTCTAGCGATGCCACGGAGATGCCCCATGGCCCCTCGCTCCTCTCCCTCACTCTCTGCTCTCCTCCTCGCCCTCTGCTCCCTCTCCCGAGCACACCCGAGCAGAGCTCGTCGTCGCCGACGCAATTTACCGCGGCCACCGTCCATCCTGTGCCTCCCCAATGGGTCCAGAGGAACCGCCTCGACCCCCGCGTCCTCTGCACCAATCCAGGCGCCGCCAGGAGCTCCGTGACGACGACCCCGAGCTCTTCTTCCTCCTTGGACCCGTCGATCACCGCCGGTCGATTCGCGCCACCGAGGACGTCCCCAAGCCTGCTGAGCCGTTCTTCGACCTCCCTGTGAGCTCCTGTTGTTTCCGCCTCGCTCTCCCCCTCCATTCCTGTTCCCTAGCCCCGTCTTCCGATCAAGCCCGAAGCTCCCCGCCACCGACCATGTCGCCATCGTAGCTACGGCCGTGCAACTTGGCATTCGAGCTCACCGTTGCACTCACCGCACTTCCGTGAGTCAAACACGACTAACCACGGCTCCTCCCTTGCTCGGCATCGCCCAAACCATTGCCGGCCGAACTCCGGCCGCCACCCAACTCACCGCCGCCGCCGCTACAGGCCACCCCAGCTCCGGTCTCTGCCACCACTGGATGCGCGCGTGTGCCAGCAACCCATAGCCGCAAACCTCGCCCGAAACCATCGCCCGTAGCTCAATTCCGAGCGGACTCCGCCATGGCTTGAGGTCGCCGCTGGCCAAACTCCGGCGTGCTGACGTGGCCATGTAATTAGTGCTAATCACCGCTAGCTAAACCACTTTTAGACGCTGACAACGGGCCCCGCAACGGGTCAAAGCCCAAGTCAACGCGGGATTAGTGTCTGACTCACTGGCTAATGGACCCCACGGGTCAGTTTTGACCCTATTGACCTTGCTGACGTCGTGCTGTCGTCATGCTGACGCAGTAAGTGATTTTCTGGATTTTAAAATAATCCAAGAATGCCAGAAAATTGCCTAAACTTCGAAAAATCATAGAAATTCAACCGTAACTCCAAATGAAATAATTTATATATGAAAAATTATCAGCAAAATTCAAGGAATCTTTTTATGGCATTTTCATGCATGTTAGAACAACTTATGGCTGCTATTTAGGCCAATTCACATAAATGGAATTTAAACTCTCACATATGGAGTTTGAATTTGAACCTAGGGTTCAAACCAACTCCATTTAACATGTTGCTAGTTGCATTAGCTCAAAACACAACATGTTGACATGTCAAGATCATGCATCATATTGTGCATTGCATTGATTGTGTTCATTCTCTGTTGCCGGTGGTTGTCCCCTCTCGATAGACGTTGTACTGGTGCTATGATCGTTGACACTGATGAAGACCCAATGATATCTTCAGAAGTTCCAGGCAAGCAAAAACCCCTTGTTCATTCCGATACAATTCCACTCTCACTCCTGCTCTCTTTTACTGCTTTAGGACAACGATGATTCAACTGTTACATGCTGCGGTAGTTGAACCCTTTTCCTCTACATGACCTGTCATTGCCACAGTAAATAGATGAAACCCACTAGCATGAGTAGGAGTTGTTTGAGCCCTGATGTGCCTACTCATTCATGTTTGTTTGTCATGCCTGCTACTGCTTAGAGTTGAGTCAGGTCTGATTCATCGGGATGAATCGGAGGTGTGTAAACATGTCCTACTATTGAGAGCTAAGTGTGTGAACACGATTTGGTAAAGGTGGCGGTGAGAGGCCATGTAGGAGTACATGGTGGGTTGTCTCATTGAAACTGTTCTTAGGAACTGAGTTCTGTGTTTGTGATCCATGAAACAGTTACTACCATGCATTGGGCCCGAAACCAATGGACCCTCTCGGCTTCTTGATCACCCTTGTCCTCTGTCCAGGAGTTGCAACTAGTTTCTGGTGTTTATAGGATATGTTTGGCGGCCGTGCGTAGCGCTGACCCTAGGGGTGGGCTATGATGCGGTAGTTACACCGTGGCCGGGCATGCCGGGCGCCCGTTTGGTGTCTCGGAACCCTGTACACATCGTCCGGGCCCATATGTGGAAACCTCGGCCGGACTCCCTGCGGATGGAACCTGGATAGGCGATAAACCTGGACTAGAGACTTGAGTGTTTAGGTAGGCCGTGGCCGACACCCCCGTTGGGCTTCTGCTTGAAGGTTGCCGAGTACATGTCGTGTAAACGGCGGTAAGTGGTGAGAGCGTGTGTGAATAAGTACACCCCTGCAGGGTTATAAATGATCTATTCGAATAGCCGTGTCCGCGGTAAAGGACTTCTGGGTTGCCTATAACAGTTCATAGACAAGTGAAAGTGGATACTCTAAAACTCGCAAGATAAGTGTGAGTGCTATGGATGGCCTTCTCGTAGGGAGACGGGAGCGGATCCATAGTGGTGTATTGAATGGTGAATATGTGGACTCGTGTGCGCCACCTCAAAAGAGTTGCTTGCAGTTGTAGTTCAGGTTAGCTACTAAGTCAAAGCTGGCTTGCTGCAGGTAAACTCCACCACCCCCCCCCCTTGTTGATACCGATGCATATGTAGCTAGTTCTGATGTAAGTCTTGCTGAGTACCTTTGTACTCACGTTTGCTTAATTTATGTTTTGCAGAGAGATTTCAGTCTCGCTAGTAGTTCCGCGTGGACTTCGACGTTTAGCTTGATACCTCAGCTACGATCTTGTGCCCTCGGCAGGATCTGGTAGATAGTCAGGCTTCATAGCCTTTTTCATTTGTAGATGTCTGTACTCAGACATGTTAAGCTTCCGCATGTGCTTTGATTTGTATGCTATGATTGTTGGGTCATGAGACCCATGTTTGTAATATCTCACTCCTCGGAGCCTAATGAATAAATACTTGAGTCGTAGAGTTATGTTGTGATGCCATGTTGTATTTACACATATCGAGCATATTGTGTGTATGATTGAAATGCTTGGTATGTGTGGGATCCGACAATCTAGTTGTTTATCCTTGGCAGCCTCTCTTATGGGGAAATGTAGTCTAGTGCTTCCATGAGCCATAGTAGTCCGCTATAGCCTGGTTCACCGGAGTCCTGTTAGCCCAGCACTACTGCTCAGGACACTTGACTGGCCGGCATGTGTTTCACTTTGTTCCTGTGTCTGTCCCTTCGGGGAAATGTCACGCGGTGACATCCGGAGTCCTGCCTAGCCTGCTACAGCCCGGGTTCCCGGAGTCCTGTTAGCCCAGTGCTACAGCCCGGATTCTCACGCTGCTGACCGACATGCTCGATGTGATTCATGTATGCCTGTCCCCATAGGTTAGTGCCGCTTTGGGTTCATGACAAGCCATGTTGGCCCGGGTTCTCTGTCATATGGATGCTAGCGACACTATCATATACGTGAGCCAAAAGGCGCAAACGGTCCCGGGCCATGGTAAGGCGACACCCGTGGGAATACCGTGCTTGAGGCCGCAAAGTGATATGAGGTGTTACCGGCTAGATCGATGTGACTTAGAATCGGGGTCCTGACAGCTTTGGTATCAGAGCCTGACTGTCTGTAGGATTACCAAGCCAAACCGGTCGAAGTTGTGTCTAAAAATGCTTTAGTTATGTAGGGGAATTGATTGTGGTAGGGAACGTAAGGCTCTTTTTACTCCTTATCCTCATGACCTTCTGATCTGAGTCATCTTATCTTTTCTACGGGGTTAAGTACTAGGCTTCTTTTCTATCTCTCAGGATGACGTGTTACTAAACCGTAGTTGCCTAGGATTGTTGAGTTCAAGCCTCAGTTCAGTTCCTACTACTTCCATATGTTCATAATTGGTCTCAGAACCTTGATATTGTGATGTTGAGTGGTTATGCCACCATTTTTGCAGGATGTCTCAAATCATTTTGAGCATTTACAGCTGTTATGCTGTCCGAGTCATCTCAGGTTTCTAAACAATCTGATGCATTTGCAAATCCTTCCTCCCAGTTCCCGATGTCCTTTTGGGCCAGTTTAAGCACATTAATCCGTCTGTTGAGGTACTCCGCTGCCTCGGCATTTATGTTGGAGCTATTATTATGACCCTAGGTGTCTAGAGTATCACCTGGTAATCTAGCAATGCTTTGCATCCCCAGTGTGATGATTCTGGCCACCATTCTCGAAAGCGTCCCGTGATGCCGTTTAGTTAGTAGGCATTCTATTCCTGGGTTCTTGGCCCAAGATCCACTCTACTTACCTCGTGTTGATAGTGTTGCTCGTACCTTTAGGATATTAGTAACCTTTGCGATAGTCCTCGAGGTCCATGGTATTTCCTTCTTCCAAATACCATGAACCATTAAGGCAGAAGTTCTTTGAACCAAAAGATCACCATTAGAGTACTCCTGAGGAGTTGTCCATTCATAATTGTGACTCTGCCAGTCCTACCTCTCAGCATGGGTTATCCGGAAGAAATATGTTGAACTTGTTCGACATACTAACCTATGCATCCACAACTCAGAAAGATATATGTTCCTTTGAGTTGTCCCTCTGTAGTTGTATTCCGATCCTTTTCTATCAGTTGATAGCTAAGTTTATGTTGTGCATTCGTGTTATCAATGCCTATTATTCTTGTGGTCCATCGAGCCATTCTATTCCGGAATGACTAGGAGAAACAAACTCCAACACCTCATCCATTTCTTGGACTGGTCAAAGTAGTTGTATTCCGCAGATCAAAATGTCAATCCAGCTTTTGTTCTATTCTACCTCGGAGTATTACCCCTTTTATGTCAGGATTGTCATAGGAAATGCAGCATCTCTCATGAATTCTTGACGTAGTGATACTCTCTCCATCATTATTCATTTCTCGCTTTCCGTGTTGTTGCAACCGGAATGTCGACAAGTGAATCGTGATGTGTGAAATCAATACTCCTAGCAACCCCGTTGCTTGGTAGTTAAAGGACAATAACTTCATTCTTAGCATGTTGGTTATTGAATCATCGTTCTAAGGTAGATTGTGCTACCTAATCATTGTTTCTGGTGCACTCTTCGACCAATGTGTTAGGAGTGTGTCAATCCATCACTCTCTTGATCACATTGTCTTGCCCTGAAAAGCAAGATTGTTCTCGAGCTTAGTAACATATCAGTGGTTCGTGATGTTCCGAATATCTTCTTGGAAGTATTACCAGGTTGTCACCTGCCCGCTATGTTGAGTTCGTGATCATGTTGTTTTTCCTCCAAACCGTCCTTTCTCCAAGAATCTGTGTCGGATACCCTGAGCAAGTTGGTTAAGCTAAACAACAACTTGGAGAGTTGAAAGATAAAAGCTTGTCCGACCCAGTTCATTCCAAAGGGATATCTTGCATGTGTGTGCATGTGTGTTGGAGAAAGATGATCTCTTCATCAATTGATCCTCGTGATCAATTGTCGGTGCTATTGTCTTACCCAAACTTTGATTTGAGCGTGGGCTATCTTCAAATCAAATCAGAACCAACGATATTCGTAATGTTGTCCTACTCGTGGTTGATTCCTCGAGCATACATCATTATATTCTTTGGGTCTGACCAATGCTATCACCGTGTTCACTTAATTATGGATTCCCATTTATATGGAAACCTGGATGAATTGTTGTTGAGCCCATCGACAACATCCATGTCCTCTCCATGATTTTGTCGAACATTAAGCGAGTGTTGGAAACTTCTGAAAGCATCTCTTCATGTTATCTCATGAAGCATATGTTGGATGAAAGAAGTGACTTCCTCTGATTCACGTGCATTTGGTGCAAGTTGCCGCCGTGAGTTCGAAAAAGTTAGTTTTGCTTCCTCTGGAATCATCCCAAGTTAGTCATGCACATGTGAAGTATTCCATGGTCTGATAGACTGATCATCTTCATTCCATATGAATTCCATAGCACACTAAGCCATTGATTGACCTGTTCCAGGAAAAGAAGTTGTTGTGCTATCCTAGGTCATGCACAAGATTTCGATATCCTCAATGATGGTTCCCCACCAGAACTCGGTAGTGTTTTATTATAGGACTACTATGTGGTCATACTTGTCTGGGACAACGTGTTCACATGTTGTAGCAGAACCAGCTCATGTTTTGGAGCTTGCTATCGTAGTTCATTCCCCGAGAATCTCGCAACGTCGTCTCGTCGATTTGTGTTGCAAACTTTCATTTTCCTTTCTAGACTCGATGAGTCTGGAATATCCTGACACCAACCAGATTTGAATCTCAGGCAGATATGATGGTTGGAGCATTTTCCAAGAACTATAATATTGGTCCCTCGATAACCGGTAAAGTGGATGTCATGGCCAACACATCCAGCCGGAAGACCTATTATTGTAGTATCTTGATTGAAGAAAGTTGGCCACCTCCCCATGAGGATTTCGTAGGATTTACCTCCGTAGTTAATCCTTACGGATTCTTGTGCTCCCGAAGTCTGACCTTTTACTTGATGTCCTAGATACCAAACCATATCAATAAATGGGTTATCCTAGCACATCAAGGAGAACATTAGAAGCGGAGTGCTAAATGTCTCTCGGTCGATCATCCAGATTTTGTTTCCTTGGCCTCGCTAAGGTGAAATCTGAGAAAGTGTTATCTTCCTTTGCATCTGCATCATCCATCACCATTCATCATGGTGGTATGTTGTGTTGCCAGGATCCTTGACACAGATATTGGTAAAACCTTGATGAATATGGAGATGCTCAAGTTCTTGAGAGCACGCGCAAGCACCAGGTTTTACCGTTGGCGTTAACTGGGATTTGCTTCCAGTTTCCTCGGTTATGTTATAACCTTTTCAAACAGTGGACTCACTCTCGACTATTGAGCTCTTCCCCAGTTACCAGAATCATTCCCAACATTTGCATTTTGTTCCCAGCCTGCACCTCAGTAGTTGTTGTTTAGGATCATCTTCAAAAGTGGACTTACCATGGGTCTCATCCATTTCCAATGATAAGCAAAAATCATCCATTGTGTTGTCTTCAACAAGGTAGTCCACATCATCCATCCTAGTCCGAGTATGTCATTCTTTCGAACTCCTTCAAATGATCGTTTGTGATTGCCTTAGGCTGGTATAAAGAGTTTCAATGATCTCCGAATCAAAAGTAATTCTTTTTGCCACTTAAGGGAATAATTCTACGAGTCACCTTCCCCGAGGTATCACGTTACGAAATCATGGTAAATATCTCCTTGCTACTTTTAAATTCATGCTCCATCTTATTCGAGTATGGAATGGTTGCCTACCTAGTGAACCTTCGCCAACCATTTCACTCCATTCCTTTAGGTGTATGCTTCGTGTCTCGGCTCGAGAGATGTTACTATGTCTCATTCCATGAGTTGATCTTGTGATCATTAAGATGATCCTAAGTTGCTCGAATCTCAGGAAGGTCGATTCTTCTTAAATTCTCCCTTTCTACTCGTTGTCATGTTGGATGTAGTTCTCAAAGCAAGACGTCGAGATTAAGGTGATGCAATGAATCAACATCCTTGAGAAAGACGTTTGGATCGTGAATATTTTGTTAGCTTGTGTCCCTCTGTCTTCTTACCTCACGGCTTGAATCTCGGGACGAGATTCTTGTTTAGTAGGGGTGAGTTGTCACAGCCCTAGCCTTAGCCTTTGCTTGACCTTGCATGATCATCATGTCATCATGTTTAAGTTTTATGGAACTCTGAAATGGGGATGGTCAAGCCCTAGCACAAATGCAATTCAAATAGTTTCAAATAAAAATATTTTCAATGAACTCAAAATGCCTTTTAAAAATGTTCATCATCTCTAGTTTAAGGTGGAAGCATCTACCCAAGATGATTTGCATTTTTGCTGGACACATTTGGGCTTTGAATTAAATCACTAGGTATTTGAATTTCGGCATTTAATCAATATAAATATTTTAAATGCTCGAATAATCCTGGAAACAATTTTGGGCAGTCGTAAATATTTCAAATATATCCCAGGATTTATGGAAATGAGTTAGTATTATTACTAATTCCTAACATATCAAATAAATAGAAAACAGAAAACTAATAGAAGGAGAGAGAGAGTTTCCTTACCTGGCGCCACCTGGCGGCCCAGCTGGCCCAGCCAGCCCACCAGGGGCACGACCGTCTTCTTCCCCGCGCCAGCGCACGAAGCAGCTCGCTGGAGCGCGCTGACGCCGCCATGGCCACCTCCTGCTTCCTCCCCGGGCCTTCTAGCGACGCCACGGAGACGCCCCGTGGCCCCTCGCTCCTCTCCCTCACTCTCTGCTCTCCCCCTCGCCCTCTGCTCCCTCTCCCGAGCACACCCGAGCGGAGCTCGTCGTCGCCGACGCAATTTACCGCGGCCACCGTCCATCCCGTGCCTCCTCGATGGGTCCAGAGGAACCGCCTCGACCCCCGCGTCCTCTGCACCAATCCAGGAGCCGCCAGGAGCTCTGTGACAATGACCCCGAGCTCTTCTTCCTCCTCGGACCCGTCAGTCACCGCCGGTCGATTCGCGCCACCGAGGACGTCCCCAAGCCCGCTGAGCCGTTCTTCGACCTCCCTGTGAGCTCCTGTTGTTTCCGCCTCGCTCTCCCCCTCCGTTCCTGTTCCCTAGCCCCGTCTTCCGGTCAAGCCCGAAGCTCCCCGCCGCCGGCCATGTCGCTGTCGTAGCTACGGCCGCGCAACTTGGCGTTCGAGCTCACCGTTGCACACACTGCACTTCCGTGAGTCGAACACGACTAACCACGGCTCCTCCCTTGCTCGGCATCGCCCAAACCATTGCCGGCCGAACTCCGGCCGCCGCCCAACTCGCCGCCGCCGCCGCTACAGGCCAACCCAGCTCCGGTCACTGCCACCACTGGATGCGCGCGTGTGCCAGCAACCCATAGCCGCAAACCTCGCCCGAAACCATCGCCCGTAGCTCAATTCCGAGCGGACTCCGCCGCGGCTTGAGGTCGCCGCCGGCCAAACTCCGGCGTGCTGACGTGGCCACGTAATTAGTGCTAATCACTGCCAGCTAAACCACTTTTAGATGCTAACAACGGGCCCCGCAGCGGGTCAAAGCCCAAGTCAACGCGGGAGTTTAAATATGGAATTTAAACTCTTACATATGGAGTTTGAATTTGAACCTAGGGTTCAAACCAACTCCATTTAACATGTTGCTAGTTGCATTAGCTCAAAACACAGCATATTGACATGTCATGATCATGCATCATATTGTGCATTGCATTGATTGTGTTCATTCTCTGTTGCCGGTGGTTGTCCCCTCTCGATAGACGTTGTACCGACGCTGTGATCGTTGACACTGATGAAGACACAATGATATCTTCAGAAGTGCCAGGCAAGCAAAAAACCCTTGTTCATTCCGATACAATTCCACTCTCGCTCCTGCTCTCTTTTACTGCATTAGGACAACGACGATTCAACTGTTACATGCTGCGGTAGTTGAACCCTTTTCCTCTGCATGACCTGTCATTGCCACAGTAAATAGATGAAACCCACTAGCATGAGTAGGAGTTGTTTGAGACCTGATGTGCCTACTCATTCATGTTTGTTTGTCATGCCTGCTACTGCTTAGAGTTGAGTCAGGTCTGATTCATCGGGGATGAATCGAAGGTGTGTAAACATGTCCTACTGTTGAGAGCTAAGTGTGTGAACATGATTTGGTAAAGGTGGCGGTGAGAGGCCATGTAGGAGTACATGGTGGGTTGTCTCATTGAAACCGTTCTTAGGAACTGAGTTCTGTGTTTGTGATCCATGAAACAGTTACTACCATGCATTGGGCCCGAAACCAATGGACCCTCTCGGCTTCTTGATCACCCTTGTCCTCTGTCCAGGAGTTGCAACTAGTTTCTGGTGTTTATAGGATATGTGTTGGCGGCCGTGCGTAGCGCTGACCCTAGGGGTGGGCTATGATGCGGTAGATACACCGTGGCCGGGAATGCCGGGCGCCCGTTTGGTGTCTCGGAACCCTATACACATCGTCCGGGGCCGTATGTGGAAACCTCGGCCGGACTCCCTGTGGATGGAACCTGGATAGGCGATAAACCTGGACTAGAGACTTGAGTGTTTAGGTAGGCCGTGGCCGACACCCTCGTTGGGCTTCTGCTTGAAGGTTGCCGAGTACATGTCGTGTAAACGGCGGTAAGTGGTGAGAGCGTGTGTGAATAAGACACCCCTGCAGGATTATAAATGATATATTCGAATAGCCGTGTTCGCGGTAAAGGACTTCTGGGTTGCCTATAACAGTTCATAGACAAGTGAAAGTGGATACTCTAAAACTCGCAAGATAAGTGTGAGTGCTATGGATGGCCTTCTCGTAGGGAGACGGGAGCGGAACCATAGTGGTGTATTGAATGGTGAATATGTGGACTCGTGTGCGCCACCTCAAAAGAGTTGCTTGCAGTCGTAGTTCAGGTTAGCTACTAAGTCAAAGCTGGCTTGCCGCAGTTAAACTCCACCACCCCCCCTTGTTGATACCGATGCATATGTAGCTAGTTCTGATGTAAGTCTTGCTGAGTACCTTTGTACTCATGTTTGCCTAATTTATGTTTTGCAGAGAGATTTCAGTCTTGCTAGTAGTTCCGCGTGGACTTCGACGTTTAGCCTGATACCTCAGCTTCGATCTTGTGCCCTCGGCAGGATCTGGTAGATAGTCAGGCTTCATAGCCTTTTTCATTTATAGATGTCTGTACTCAGACATGTTAAGCTTCCGCATGTGCTTTGGTTTGTATGCTCTGAATGTTGGGTCATGAGACCCATGTTTGTATTTCTCGCTCCTCGGAATCTAATGAATAATACTTGAGTTGTAGAGTTATGTTGTGATGCCATGTTGTATTTACACATATCGAGCATATTGTGTGTATGATTGAAATGCTTGGTATGTGTGGGATCCGACAATCTAGTTGTTTATCCTTGGCAACCTCTCTTATGGGGAAATGTAGTCTAGTGCTTCCATGAGCCATAGTAGTCCGCTATAGCCCGGTTCACCGGAGTCCTGTTAGCCCAGCACTACTTCTTAGGACACTTGACTGGCCGGCATGTGTTTCACTTCGTTCCTGTGTCTGTCCCTTCGGGGAAATGTCACGCGGTGACATCCGGAGTCCTGCCTAGCCTGCTACAGCCCGGGTTCCCGGAGTCCTGTTAGCCCAGTGCTACAGCCCGGATTCTCACGCTGCTGACTGACATGCTCGATGTGATTCATGTATGCCTGTCCCCATAGGTTAGTGCCGCTTTGGGTTCACGACTAGCCATGTCGGCTCGGGTTCTCTGTCAGATGGATGCTAGCGACACTATCATATACGTGAGCCAAAAGGCGCAAACGGTCCCGGGCCATGGTAAGGCGACACCCGTGGGAATACCGTGCGTGAGGCCGCAAAGTGATATGAGGTGTTACCGGCTAGATCGATGTGACTTAGAATCGGGGTCCTAACATCCGGCCCCTGGAGCATCATCCACTACAGCGGCACAGCCGCCAGAAGCTACAGGCCCCGGACATCCGGCCCCGACAGCCTGGACATCCGGCCTCTCCCGAGCCCCCGGACATCCGACCACCAGCCCGGAAATCCAGCCCCTCCGAACCCGAGAGCAACAAATGCCACCACTCCATCTCGGACATCCGGCCTCCCCAGCCCGGACATCCGGCGTCGCCTAAAAGCCCGGACATTCGGCCTCCCCTTTCTGTGCACAGTGAAGGGCCGAGGCCCGTGTATCCCTTCTCCCCCCTAGACTATATATACTCCACCTCGCCCAACTTTCTAGGGTTAGCAAAGGATTAGCACATATTTGTGTGAGCGCTTTGCTCATCCACTTGGATACCTTCTCCACGGAGATTCGAGCCTCCACCGGAGAAGATCCCCCAAGCAGATTCAAGACCCCTCTTTTGGGAAGAACATCAAGACCTCCTCACGGAGAAGACCGGTTACCGTGTATCGTCCCTAGTTGATCGTGGATCATGTATCTTACTTTATGTACCCGAGGATCTAGCACATGTGTGACTTATTCATGTTGGTTTGAGTGTTCCTCTTCATTTCCCCTTGTGTTTCTCTCATTTTCCCCTTTGTGTTCCTCGTGTTCTTCACGGGATTCCGCTCCTTTCGTGAAAGATCGGCCGATTAGGATTCTACCCTACATCAACTATGCACGGCTTCCCGCGGATCTGCCATTGCCTACAGCTGCATTCATTGGTTGCTAGGTTCACATGATATCTCAATTCCCTATTTTTACTATCAGTGTATGTCACCTCAGCCTCGTATGTCGATGGTCGAATGCATTTCATTCTTAGTCCTCTTGCCTTGGCATGCAATGCCTTAATCAAAGATGGGAGCATAAGATGGCCAGCATATTGTGTTTCTGTAATTCTTTTACAAAGAGCCATCTTTACCATGATCATCTGCCTAATCTTATCAAATGCTTGCCACAACAAAAGCCCTTTCACTGACTTGAACTTTGCATTGAAACACTCAGCAAGGTTATTGGTCACATAGTCTACTTTGCAGATTTCATTGAATTTGCTTCTTGACCATAGCTTTCCATGATGTTCATCCATGTACTCCTTCACCAAAGGATTATGAGCATACAACACTCTCAAATGGTGCTCAGGCTTCCTCAAGTTGCATGTGTATGATGCTGGCCATAGATTCTCATCATAAACTTTGCATTTGAATTTCTTTTTAAAATTCTGCGCTAGGTGTCGCATACATTCCCTATGTTCCACTCTAGGGAATACAATTTCTACTGCCGTTTCTAAACCCTTGCAAGCATCTATGTGTATAACTAAACCTGAGGGTGTACCTATAATGTTGCGCAACTGCTGCAGAAACCAGACCCAACTCTCCTCACTCTCTACCTCCAACACACGAAATGCAACTAGGAATAGCCAGTTGTGTCCATCAACTGCAGAAGCTGCTGCTAGCTGGCCTCTCCATCTTCCATTCAGAGCAGTCGCATCGACAGCCAAATAGGGCCTACAACCATTTAGAAACCCCTGCTAGCAAGCCTTGAAACAAACAAAAGCCCTCCTAGAGCACTCCTTCTCCATTGCCTTCCCTTTTAATTTGTACTTAACTATATGCTTGTCAATCTCTACAACACTCCCTGGACTAGCCGTCTCCACTTCAGCTTTGAAGGTGCAAAGCAACTGAAAACTCTCATTCCATGGACCATTAATCCTATCAAGAGCCCTTTCCTTAGCATAGAAAATCTGCATGTATTGTACATTAATATTGTACTTCTCAAATAGCTTCCCATGGAGTGTTGTTGGACCAATTGTTGGTGTTTCCCTCACCCAATCCAAGATTGCACCTGCCACCCACCTAGTCTTTGCAATTTTAGATTTCTCCTTTCCCCCTCCCCCTCCAAGTGGGCAAGTGTGCCCATGTGGGTTGCTTTTTATCTGAATTCTGAAACAAAATGAAAAATGATGTCAAATACAATTAAGAGACAGTACACATGATCTGAATATAGAATGGATAAATAATCTGATAATAATATTCAGTTGTAATACCTGAATCAATTTGCTCTTTCGCATAGTGGATGCGTGCAACCTCCACCTACACCTCTCATAAGGGCAATGAGCAGTGAATCTTCATGGCTCACTCCTATCAATCTCATAAGAGTTTTCAGTGAGAATGCAATATGTACTCACTGCATTATGACAGTCCACCATCGATTCGAATATGGTTCCTGGAGTAAGGTCAGGATTCTCCCTGTTCCACTCAATTGTTGGCATGTCCTCACCATCATATTCTTGTAAAACTAAGGAGTCGATGTTCTCCTCCCTCTCTTCATCATCAGTGTCATCAAATCTAGCACGGCTGCTAGGCTCCTCTGCATATTCATCTTCCACTACCTGTTGACTGACTCTATCTACCAGTTCAGGAAATAGAATCTCATCCTCATCATCATTTCGAGGCACTTCCTCGTCAAGCTCTGCATCTACTTCTACATTAGGTGCAGAAGGGAGAGGAGAAGTGGTAGAATTAGCGGCATCCGACATGTTGTGGCTTTCAGAACCACTAGGTTTACTTGGTCTCGACCTATAAGGAGTGCGAGGATGTTCGCTATTAGCAGAGATAGATGATGTCTGAACACCCTTCGGGATATGTTGTTTGCGTGCCTGAAGCACACTGATATATATTTTACCAAAATGGCTGTCAGCATTCAAACTAAATACCAATCCCAGATGCTCATCACAAGTTAATGGGACAAATCTTTGCTCTGTACTATCGAAATATCTTAGTTCAACAGCATCATCAGGGCTCCACGGATACTCACAACAGAGTGCCTCACGGAAATCTACCACTTTAGGATAGAAAAATCCAAAAATCACACACGGTTTAGTTCCACGCAGCTCGCTAGTTTCCATTCTAACCGCCAGCCGAAAAGCAAGTGCAGGATCAACCCTATTCGATTGAAATGAGATAAAGGGCGCAGTTAGGCTGAAATTTTTTAGATAAATTGCGCCAATTCACGCCAAAAGTGGTCAAATACAGCCTAATTTACAGATCTCCTAATCAATCTGAGAGGAAAACGATGCTTATCCAGGTGGAATCCATGAATTATCAGCCTCTGATTCGACCCAATCATCTCAACGATCGATGGGCCGGACAGGGTGCCCCTTTGACATCGCTTCCTAATCCTAGATGGGGAGAGAGGGTAGATGTGGCGAAGGCGGCAAGAGTGCGGCGGAGGCGGCACGACGGCGGCAGAGGGGGTGGCGCGGAAGCGACTGGATCTGATTCAGGTTACCTTGAGTGTCAGTTTCGCGGCCCCACTAGTTACCACGTAATGGTCAAAATTTGGACTCCGCCCTACGCAGCCCCACTAGTCAGAGTTAACGGTCAAGCCATTGACCCAATGGCAACGTCCACTGTGACCAGTTCTGTGGGTTTCAGGCAAGGGAGTGGGGGAAAGTGACCAAAAGTTAAGAGTGTGGGGATGAATGAGTGGAACTAACGAACCAGGGGCACGGAAATAAAAATCCCTATTATTTTTATGTCAATATTGAACTTCTGTCTAGAATCTTTTGGATCTAAACATTCATGCCACAATAAAGAGAATTACATTGAAAATTATGTTAGGTAGCATTACACATCAAACATTCTGTTTTTATCATTTACCTACTCGAGGACGAGCAGGAATTAAGCTTGGGGATGCTTGATACGCCTCCAACGTATCTATAATTTTTTATTGTTCCATGCTATTATATTATCAGTTTTGGATGTTTAACTGTACCTAGTGTTCCTTGGGAGGATATATCTACAGACCTTGTTTTAGGTTTACCTCGAACAAAGAAGGGGAGGGATAGCATATTTGTTGTCGTGGATAGGTTTTCAAAAATGGCACACTTTATACCATGTCAAAAAAGCGATGATGCTGTTAATGTTACTGATTTGTTCTTTCATGAAATTATTCGCTTGCATGGTGTGCCAAATACTATTGTTTCATATCGTGATAATAAATTTCTTAGCCACTTTTGGAGATGTTTATGGGCTAAGTTGGGGACTAAACTGCTTTTTAGTACTACTTGTCACCCCCAAACTGATGGACAAACTAAAGTAGTCAATAGAACATTGTCTACTATGCTTAGGGCTGTTTTGAAGAATAATAAGAAAATGTGGGAAGAATGCTTGCCTCATATTGAATTTTCTTATAATCGTTCATTGCATTCTACTACTAAGATGTGCCCTTTTGAAATTGTGTATGGTTTCCTACCTCGTGCACCTATTGATTTGTTGCCTCTTCCATCTTCGAATAAGGTTAATTTTGATGCTAAAGAATGTGCTGAATTGATTTTAAAAATGCATGAGTCAACTAAGGAAAACATTGAGCGTATGAATGCTAAATATAAACTTGCTGGAGAAAAGGGTAGAAAACATGTTGTGTTTGCACCTGGAGATCTTGTTTGGTTACATTTGCGTAAGGATAGATTTCCTAATTTGCGCAAATCAAAGCTAATGCCACATGTTGACGGTCCTTTTAAGGTGTTAGAGAAAATAAATGATAATGCATATAAACTTGAGCTGCCTGCAGATTTTGGGGTTAGTCCCACTTTTAACATTGCAGATTTGAAGCCTTATTTGGGTGAGGAAGATGAGCTTTCGTCGAGGACGACTTCATTTCAAGAAGGGGAGGATGATGACATCAATACCATTGTTACACCCACAGCCCCTGCTGCTATACATACTGGACCAATTACTAGAGCTCGTGCACGCCAATTAAATTATCAGGTACTTTCGTTTCTTGGTAATGATTCTAATGTTCATGAGAATATGATGTTGCCTAAATTGGATACATTTGTTTTGCTTACAAATGAAGGGCATGGCATGGATAAGAGGGATGAACACTAGAGCAAGACCAAGCATGGAGATGATGGCATGCCCAAGGGGAACAAGAACGGAGTTACAAGTGATGATTTTAGGACTTTGAAGCCATCATAAGAAGTGCATGAAGCCTTGGATGAAATATACAAGATGCCACTTCATAAATTTCGTCCAGAGGCTATTCTAGGTGTTGCGTCACCTTATTATTGGGCTAGGCCCATGTATTTTCGAAATACTTAAGTATAGGCTGTTTTTGGAGTCCGTATATGTGGGGAAACAAGAGTTAGGGTTGGTTTCGGACCCCTCCTCCAAGGGCCACGAAATTCCCCCTCTTCCTCCATATATACAGCCGGCATGGCGTCGTTTATACTTTGGGTTTTGTTTAGATTAAAGTTCGCCATAGCTGCAACTTCGCGTACTTCATTTGTGTTCAACGACCAAATAAAGGCGTCACAGAACCCCACCTTTGATCAATAAAGCTATCCTCTTATATTCGCAATATCCAGATTGCAATCTTAACTTCTTTCTTGTTCTTCATTTTCCTGCAGGAAACAGACCTTCGTGGTCAGGTTGATCGTGCTCCGGCGTGGTAAATAACCTCTGGGAGTTGGTTTAGCTATTGCTAAGGCGCGACGTCCTCGCACGTTCGTAGTCGGATCGTCAAAGTCGACTTCCTCCAAAACGATAGCCACCATCTCATCGAAAGACTGGACACCTTTACCTCTGTCTAGTGGTATTAGATTTCCAGGTTGCTCGGTGAGATTTTACAGTTTTTTCGTAGTTTCAATTGAGTCTGTTCTTCAGACCTATAGTCCATGAAAAAGCTAAAAAAAATTACGGTTAGTTCATCATATCCAAACCCATCTGAGCCTTTGCATAATCTTTTATGTATTTGGCTTGTTGAATTTGCGGTTGCATCGTCGTGTCAAGTTGCTGGTCTTAGCGTCTAGTCCTTTAGAGTTTCGAGTTCTGTTCATAGGTTGTCACGTCGCCACTGCCATATACCACCACCGCATCATCATCATCGCTGTTGTCGTATACCACCACTACATATTCACTACCAATCCGAGTCCATATACGCCACCACCTATCCGCCGCCATCACACCAATCCGAGTCCACCTGCAACATATATCTGCCACCAGTCCGAGTTCCACCACATTCATCGCCACCACCAGTCCGAGTTCCACCAGATTCATCTCCGCCACCAGTCCAAGTCCAGTATTTGTTCCTTTATTTTCGAGTTCTAGATCACGCGATAGTACGAGTCGTGACCAAGTCAGACTCTCCAACTCCCGTGCTACCCGTAGTAGAAAAGTAGTTCCAAACTAAAAAAACTAAGTCTGGAAAATTCTGGCTAGGCAGTTTTTAAACCATTTGTAGACTTTTTCGGAAAAAAATTGTTGGGGAGCAAAAAATAAAAGAGGAAAAAAGTGCAAAAAAAGAGAAAAAAATTCAGAGTGTGCTCCTCCCTTGTTTACGTGCAGCGTCGTGATTTTGTTAGTGTTCTAGGCTCGTGTCTCTAGCACGGTCTAGCCTAGGACCAGCACAGTACCGTCGTTGACTGATTATTCAACTTTGCATCTCTGAATTGATTATTGCTGACCCTTTTTGCTACCATATAATAAGCCTTCCCAGCTCCACATACATCTACGTCGTACGTTTGACTCTCCCTGGTAATCGCTCTATCCAAGATTTGGGAGTTTTGACTACAACGGTTGCTGATCACCACCTGCTGCTTGGTAAGAATTGGTAAGAATTTGAGATCCACTTGACGGATTTGTGACTGTCCCCCACACCACCACCACCACTTCCTAGTAGTCTGTAGGACCATATTCTTGTGTGTTTCTATTATTGCTAACCATGGCAGGATCACAAGCCGATGAGACTGACTGGGAGAACATGACGAACAGAGAGTTACACGATAAGTTTCACCAAATGAAGAGTGGACAGGTAGAAGATGTGCTAAACAGATTTGAAGAGGCCATGGAGAAGATAGATGGCATTGAGAATACGTTCGAAACAAAGATCGATAACAAGTTTAATGAATTGTTAGCGCGTCTTCAAACACCACCGCCGGCTGCACCTATCGCACCTCAACAACAACAACAACAACAACAACAACAACGTCGCCTTCCAAATCAAGTGGGACGAGCACTACGCGTTCCCATTGATCTTGGGCAAAATTTTGGTGTCATTGTTGATGCTTCTGTAGCTCCTGCTGCTACTGCATAGGTGGAGGACCATTATGAGGATGAGGTTGATCAAAATCAAAAGTACGTGCAACCTCCAACACCACAACCACCAGGTCGTCCACATGCAAATAATCACAATGGTAGGGCTTCCCCTCAGGTACAAGATCATGACCATCTCCCTAAACTGAAATTGAATATTCCACCATTTGAGGGTAGATACGTTCCTGATATATATATCTTACTTGGGAGTTAGAAACCGAACAACATTTTACATGTTTAGAATATCCCGAGGAGAGACGTGTTGCTGCCGCACTTTGTGCTTTCCCTAGTTTTGCTTGTGTGTGGTGGTCTGAACATCGTAGATTATATTAGAATAATATTCCAACTACTTGGCTGCTTTAAAAACTGCTATGCATACTCATTGGGTTCCACCATATTATCAACATGAATTACTTCAAAAATTACAGTGTTTAAGACAAGGAGAAAATTCTGTAGAGGAATATTATCAGGAAATACAAAATGGCATGATTAGATGTGGTATTGTTGAGGATAGTGAAGCTATGCTTGCATGTTTTATGGGTGGATTAAATAGAGAGATTCACACCATTCTAGAGTATAAGGAGTATAATAATATCACTCGTTTATTCCACCTTGCTTGTAAAGCTGAACGTGAAGTGCAGGATCGACATGCATTGGCACGAACTAACTATTCTGCAGGTCGACCTTCCTCACGGACATCGCGTGCATCCTCTACTTCCACACATTCTACTGCATCGGCACCTCCATCAGCTGCCACCTCCAGCCGTGATACAAGAAAGCAGGCACAACCACCCCTATCTACCAAGAGCATCTACCAAGAGCACACCTGTCGGGCATGTACAGAGCTCTTATTCTTCCATGGCATCAACAAGGCACACAAGTGATATTATTTGTCGTCATTGTAAGGGAAGAGGTCATTATGTGAGATAATGCAAATCTCACATGTGATGATTGCTACTGAGGATGGTGGGTATGAGTCCGCTAGTGACTATGATGAGGAGACTTTGGCTCTTATTACACGTGAAGAACACGATGGAGATGATTCTGATCATGAGACGCAATACATGGCTCCTGAAGACGCTAACAGGTATGAATGTTTAGTTGCTCAACGTGTTTTGAGTGTGCAGGTCACTCAAGCTGAGCAAAATCAGAGGCATAATTTGTTCCATACAAAGGGAGTTGTGAATGAACGTTTTGTTCGCGTCATCATAGATGGAGGGGGCTGCAATAACTTGGCTAGCATGGAGATGGTGGAGAAGCTATCTCTCACCACAAGACCACATCCATATCCTTACTACATCCAATGGTTCAACAACAGCGGCAAGGTTAAGGTAACGCATACTGTTCGTGTGCATTTTAGTATCTCTACATATGTTGATTATGTTGATTGTGATGTGGTACCTATGCAAGCATGTTCCTTATTACTTGGTATACCATGGCAATTTGATAAAAATTATGTACACCATGGTAGAAACAATCAGTATACTCTTGTTCATAAGGATAAAAATATTACTTTGCTTCCTATGACTCCTGATTCCATTTTGAAAGATGATATTAATAGAGCTGATGAAGCAAAACAGGAGAAAAACAAGAGTGAAAATCATATTGTGGCAAAAGAATTTGAGCAACACATGAAGCCTAATAATAAACCATCTAAGGTTGATTCTCAAATCAAATTGAAAAGTGCATGTTTACTTGCCACCAAATCTGATATTGATGATCTAGATTTCAGCAAATCTGTTTGCTATCCTTTTGTGTGCAAAGAGGCATTATTTTCATTCGAGGACGTGACTTCCTCTTTGCCTCCTGTTGTTACTAACATTTTGCAGGAGTTCGCTGATGTCTTTCCACAAGATGTGCCACCGGGATTACCACCTATTTGAGGGATTGAGCATCAGATTAGCTTAATACTCGGTGCTTCGCTACCCAACCGTGCACCATACAGTACCAATCCAGAGGAGACGAAACAGATTATGCGTCAAGTTCAGGAGCTGCTCGACAAAGGTTATATTCGCGAATCCCGTACTCCTTGTGCCGTTCCTATTATTCTGGTGCCGAAAAAGGATGTTACATCGCGTATGTGTGTTGATTGTAGAGGCATTAATAATATTACTATTCATTATCGTCATCCTATTCCTAGGCTAGATGATATGCTTGATGAATTGAGTGGTTCTACAATATTCTGCAAAGTTGATTTGCGAAGTGGATACCATCAAATTCATATGAAATTGGGAGATGAATGGAAAAGTACATTTAAAACTAAGTTTGGTTTATATGAGTGGTTAGTCATGCCTTTTGGGTTAACTAATGCACCTAGTACTTTCATGAGGTTAATGAATGAAGTTTTACGTGCTTTCATTCGGCAATTTGTGTTGTCTATTTCGATGATATACTGATTTATAGTAAAACTTTGGAGGAACATTTGGAACATTTACGTGATGTTTTTATTTCTCTATGTGATGCACATTTGTTTGGTAACCAAGGAAAGTGCACCTTTTGCACAGATCGAGTATCTTTTCTTGGCTATGTTGTTATTCCACGGGGAATTGAAGTTCATAAAGCCAAGATTGAAGCTATTGAGAATTGGCCGCAACCCAAAACAGTCACTCAAGTGAGGAGTTTCCTTGGCCTCACTGGTTTCTATAGGCATTTTGTGAGGGATTTCAGCACCATTGCTGCACCTCTCAACGAGCTTACAAAGAAGGATGTGCCTTTTGTATGGGGTACCGCACAGGAAGAAGCCTTGACGGTATTGAAAGATAAGTTCACACATGCTCCTTTACTCCAACTTTCTGATTTTAATAAGACTTTTGAGCTTGAATGTGATGCTACTGGAATTAGATTAGGAGGTGTGTTATTACAAGATGGCAAACCTGTTGCATACTTTTCTGAAAAATTGAGTGGGCCTAGTCTGAACTATTTTACTTATGATAAAGAATTATATGCTCTTGTTCAGACCTTAGAAACATGGCAACATTATTTATGGCCCAAGAAATTTGTTATACATTGTGATCATGAATCTTTGAAACACATTAAAAGTCAAGCAAAACCGAACCGTAGACATGCTAAATGGGTTGAATTCATTGAGACTTTCCCTTATGTCATTAAACACAAGAAGGGTAAAGAAAATGTTATTGATGATGCATTGTCTCGCTGTTATACTATGCTTTCACAACTTGACTTTAAAATATTTGCTTTGGAGACCATCAAAGATTAATATGTGCATGATGCTGAATTTAAAGATGTATTGCAGAATTGGAAGGAAGAGAGAACTTGTAACAAGTTCGCTGTTAACGATGGATTTGAGTTTCGTGCTAACAAGCTATGCATTCCAGCTAGCTCCGTTCGTCTTTTGTTGTTGCAGGAGGCGCAAGGAGGAGGATTAATGGGACACTTTGGCGTGAAGAAGACGGAGGATATACTTGCTACACATTTCGTTTGGCCAAAGATGAGACGGGATGTTGAGAGTTTTGTTGCTCGCTACACTACATGTCAAAAAGCTAAGTCACGACTCAATCCTCATGGTTTATATATGCCTTTAACTGTACCTAGTGTTCCTTGGGAGGATATATCTATGGACTTTGTTTTAGGTTTACCGCAAACAAAGAAGGGGAGGGATAGCATATTTGTTTTTGTGGATAGATTTTCGAAAATGGCACACTTTATACCATGTCAAAAAAGCGATGATGTTGTTAATGTTACTGATTTGTTCTTTCATGAAATTATTCGCTTGCATGGTGTGCCAAATACTATTGTTTTAGATCGTGATACTAAATTTCTTAGCCACTTTTTGAGATGTCTATGGGCTAAGTTGGGGACTAAACTGCTTTTTAGTACTACTTGTCAACCCCAAACTGATGGACAAACTGAAGTACTCAATAGAACATTGTCTACTATGCTTAGGGCTGTTTTGAAGAATAATAAGAAAATGTGGGAAGAACGCTTGCCTCATATTCTACTACTAAGATGTGCCCTTTTGAAATTGTGTATGGTTTCCTACCTCGTGCACCTATTGATTTGTTGCCTCTTCCATCTTCGGGGAAGGTTAATTTTGATGCTAAAGAATGTGCTGAATTGATTTTAAAAATGCATGAGTTAACTAAGGAAAACATTGAGTGTATGAATGCCAAATATAAACTTGCTGGAGATAAGGGTAGAAAACATGTTGTGTTTGCACCTGGAGATCTTGTTTGGTTACATTTGCGTAAGGATAGATTTCCTAATTTGCGCAAATCAAAGCTAATGCCACGTGTTGATGGTCCTTTTAAGGTGTTAGAGAAAATAAATGATAATGCATATAAACTTGAGCTGCCTGTAGATTTTGGGGTTAGTCCCACTTTTAACATTGCAGATTTGAAGCCTTATTTGAGTGAGGAAGATGAGCTTCCGTCGAGGACGACTTCATTTCAAGAAGTGGAGGATGATGAGGACATCAATACCATTGTTACACCCACAACCCCTGCTGCTATACATACTGGACCAATTACTAGAGCTCGCGCACGCCAATTAAATTATTAGGTACTTTCGTTTCTTGGTAATGATTCTAATGTTCATGAGAATATGATGCTGCCTAAATTGGATACATTTGTTTTGCTTACAAATGAAGGGCCTGGCATGGATAAGAGGGATGAACATTGGAGCAAGACCAAGCATGGAGATGATGGCATGCGCAAGGGGAACAAGAACGGAGTTACAACTGATGATTTTAGGACTTTGAAGCCATCATAAGAAGTGCATGAAGCCTTGGACGAAATATACAAGATGCCACTTTATAAATTTCGTCCAGAGGCTATTCTAGGTGCTGCGTCACCTTATTATTGGGCCAGGCCCATGTATTTTCGAAATACTTAAGTATAGGATGTTTTTAGAGTCCGTATGTGTGGGGAAACAAGAGTTAGGGTTGGTTTCGGACCCCTCCTCCAAGGGCCACGAAATTCCCCCCTCTTCCTCCATATATACAGCCATTAGGGCGTCGTTTAGACTTTGGATTTTGTTTATATTAAAGTTCGCCATAGCTGCAACTTCGCGTACTTCGTTTGTGTTCAACGACCAGACAAAGGCGTCACAAAACCCCACCTTTGATCAATAAAGCTTTCCTCTTATATTCGCAATATCCAGATTGCAATCTTAGTTTCTTGCTTGTTCTTCGTTTGCCTACAGGAAACAAACCTTCGTCGTCAGGTTGATCGTGCTCCGGCGTGGTCAATAACCTCTCGCAGTTGGTTTAGCGATTGCTAAGGCACGACGTCCTCACACGTTCGTAGTCGGATCGTCAAAGTCGACTTCCTCCAAAACGATAGCCACCATCTCATCGAAAGATGGGACACCTTTGCCTCTATCGGTGGCTAAACTATAGGACCTAGCATGCTGTTGCCACAGCTCGAGCGGCTCCCTTGGCGGCATCTCTTCGATGAAGAAGTGCGGGAACCAGATCCACGTGCACGGAGGCATCGTCGCCCATAGCACGAACTCACGCTTGGAGGCCTCGGTGTGGGTTCGCAAGACAAACGGTCGCGCGGCCCCTGCCTGGTCTCCGCGGCTCGCACGGCATGGGACGCTTCCACCTTCTCCCAAGCCTGGTGCCCGAGCATATGGAGGAAGTGGGAAGCCAGGGGGTGGGCGCTCGTACCAGGGCCGTGTTACCCCCTGCCTCGCCTTGGCGTCGTGAGGGCGCCGGGACCTCTTATTCGGTGGGAGCAGCTCGGGCTCCATGAGGGGGGTATTTCCTTTTTCCGCTACGGAAAACCTCCTGATCGGCGCCATGGATGTTTCGGTAGGATAGCAGGATGGAGGGACCAAGAGAAAGAAGAAAGAGGGGACTACGAGAAGAAGGGGGCTCTGCCCCTTCCCTCATTTATAGCCAGGAGGAGGCCAACCACCGGTCACCACGATCGCACGTAAACATGATTTTCCTCTGCATGCAGCAGAGTCTCGTCAAGTCAGGCAGTTACCGAGGCAGCATGGGGAAGCGGAGGCGCCCACGTCCCATCAATCGCCACGCGTCGACCAAGGTCGCAGGTTGTTGGGGCCCGTGGTGCTCCGCACTTGCCCCTTGGCTTTGCCTCAAAGCCAAGCTCGAGCGCGCCTTGGGCCCAGGGGCTACTATCGGCGTCCTGGGAACGGGGGTACCCAGACTTGCCTGCCTGCGGCCCACGACGTGGCTCCACCAACGGCCTGGCACGGCCAAGTTTCAGCAGCAATGACACAAGACCCTCGCATGGGGCCAAGCCTCGCAAGGCAGACGACACCAAGGCCTCCCTAGGGGGCGGCCTCATTAGGCTGGCTCCCGAGGAGAGGAGATATCAAGGCAAGGTGCACCTCGCGAGGTTCACATGACGTGAGCCATGATGACCAAGGCCAGGCGGGTGCCAGCGGGCGCAGTGTACCTGTTTCCCCTTTGGTGCCAAAGGGGCAAGTGCAGGCGCGGAGTCCCGAGGAATCAAGCAAAGGTTTCCATATTGGTGCAACAAGACCAAGACCGCCAGGATGACAGGACAGAGGTCATCGTGGAGCCCACTGCAGCGTCACCACCAGAGCCTTTTGCAGGCGAAGACTACTTTTGTCAGGATAACTTGTACTAGTTGTCTCCCTTCAAAATTGGTTGTTGTGGGATCCCTTCCTGCCCACATTTTGGAAGAGGACCAAGGACACTATAAATAGGACTTAGCCACCACCATAGCAAGGCATCTAGCGAGAGAAGAATCAGATCCACTCCACCCTGACCACCTCACCAACTCATAGAGCACAAGAACACCTCACCTCTTGAGGTTGTTCATCCACTGTACTAGTTCATCCTCGGCCCCTCGAGGCAATCCACCACAAATCTTTAGTAGGGTATTACACCGCAAGGTGGCCCGAACCAGGATAAACTGCTATGTCTCTTGTTCCTTGGGTTCGTCGAGCTAGGCTATGGAACCGTTGAGTCGGCAGGTCAGGGAGAAGGAGTTCTTCGTACACACCCCAATGTTCGAACCTCTCAAGGGTTCGCGGAGCCCCGAATCTGACACAGGTGCAGACCACCTTTTGTCAGTATAAGATGTACTAGTTGTCTCCCTTCGAATTTGTCTGTTGTGGGATCCCTTCCCGCCTTCGTTTTGGGGGAAGAGGACCAAGGCCACTATAAGTATAGCCTAGCCACCACCATGGATGGGGGAGGAGGACGGATCATTCAGACCATCCTCACCCTCACCAGCTCACACAAGCACAAGAACACACCTCCTAAGGTTGTTCTTCCTGTGTACTAGTTCGTCCTCAGCCCACCTCGAGGCTAGTCCACCACAAAGCAGGAGTAGGGTTTTACACCGCAAGGTGGCCCGAACCTAGGTAAATTGCCTTGTTCCATTTCATCGAACTAGGTCGCGAGATCGACGAGTTGGCAGGCTGGGGAGGTTGAGTTCTTCGCACGCACCCCGGAGTTCGAATCTATCTTGGGTCTGCAGAGCCCTGAATCCGAAACCCTACATATGCCTCCATTAATGGACTCCGGTAATCCTTGTTTACTTGTGTCACTACGAGCTGTGAATCTCTATGAATGATCAACTTCTTAATTCCCAATTCCGTTGCAATTCTGAGCCCTGCAAGGAGCCTTTCATATTTCGCAGTGTTGTTGGTGGTTTTCTCCTAGGGAAAATGAATTTGGATCACATATTTGAGTTGTTCTCCAGTGGGTGCAATAAGGAGGACGCCAGCCCCTGCGCCTTGTAACGAGAAGGCACCGTCACAATACATGATCCATTCTTGGGGCGCCTCCTTGTCGGGATAACTATTTCTGGTGTCTCTTCATCTGGAGTGGGTGTCCATTCTACAATGAACTCCACCAGTGCCCTACTCTGAACAGTTGAGGTACTATCATACTTCAGACCAAAACTTGACAACTCTAATGCCCATTCAACTATTCTGTCGGCGACCTCAGGGTTCCTTAATATGCATTGCAAAGGGAAACGAGTGACAAATGTGATCTCGTGGGCTTGGAAGTAGTGTGGTAGTTTCCTCGAGGCCATGATGAGGCCGAAGATCAACTTTTGCACTCCAGAGTACCTTGACCTAGCCCCCTGCAACAGAGAGCTAACAAAGTACACTGCCCGCGAGATCGATGAGTTGGCAAGCTGGGGAGGTTGAGTTCTTCGCACACACCCCAAAATTCGAATCTATCTTGGGTCTGCGAAGCCCTGAATCCGACATTTGGCGCACCAGGTAGGGGTGTGTCGGAGCCTCTCTTCCTCCTGTCGATTCGCCACCGTTCCGCCGTTCCCATGGCTGACGCTCGTCGAGTTCGTATTAAGTGCCGGGCTGCCCGCGTCGCCCAAATAGCGCCTGCAGGCGACGGTGCTCCCCGTCGTTCCCCATCACCTGCAGCCAACGCCACCATTGGCCCTCTGGCCCATGTGCTGCAGGCTTCGTCGTTGCAGCCTTCTGTGTGGCGTGGCGGGCGCACCGCCACTCCGGCGGCTGCTTCGTCTTCTCATGCTCGTCGCGGGCCGGTGAACACGCAGGCTGCATTGCTCATGGCACGCGAGCTCCTACGCTATCGCCCGACCAATGACCTCTACTATGACTGGCTGGACCGCATCACCGAGCTCGTCAGCACCGACAGAGAGGCCCCTGCACCGTCCAGCTTGGTGCCTCCCCCGCCGCTTCTCGCGAGCGACGTGGCCCATGGTGCGCCTCCTCCACCTCCTAGGCAAGACATCGTTCCCAAGCCAAGGCGCGAGTTTCTGTGGTGTGACCCGCCGCGCAGGGCACCGGCATGCGACGAGGAAAGATGCCAGGGGGTACAGCGGCCGCAAGGAGAGGCGCGTGCACTCCTGGCACCGCCACGTCAAGACCGCGTACCGCCCGAGGCGGTGGTGCGCGAGCGCCAAGATCAGGCTCCACCTCCATGGCGGGCCCTGGTGAGTGCGGCAGGCTGCCGCTCGTTCATCCCGGAGCTGCACCGCTAAGGATGGCAATTTTACCCATGGACATGGATACCCATGGATATCCGACCCGAATGGATAGGGTTTGGATATGCTTTTGTGCCCATGGGCAGCGCCCAAACCCGACCCGATTGCTCATGGGTAGGGCATGGATCTAATGTTGTGCCCATGGGTATACCCAAACCCGACCCGATAGTATGATTTAATGGGTCAAAATCTGTTATCCCTACCCCACAATCAAATGTCCCACTGGAATTTTCCACTTTGTTATCTAAAACATGCAAAAGAAATTGCATAATCCTCGTCGTAACTTCTATTAGTTGACATTTAATCCCCTCTGTAACATACTACAGTGCACCTTCCCTTATTTTTATCTCCTCGTGAAATGACTCATCATTCTCATCTTTTAGAAGAAGAAAAACGAAATTATATTAGGTTGTTAGTGGACGTTGATTTGCCATAAGTTGATGTTTACCATAAGTGAAACCTAGCCTACCATGAGGTGAAGAACAGAGAAGCTTATGTTAACATTGTGCTATGTCTTATTTATATGTCTTGAGAGGACCCAGTGGATATCCAGTGGGTATGGATATCCATCGGGTTTGGACATGGACACAAATTTTCACCCGTGGATTTTTTTCATGGGTGGGCAAAGACTGTCTTCATGGATATGGATATGGATTTTATATTGTTCAACCCGATCCAAACCTGACCCATTGCCATCCTTATGCGCCGCGTCATCTGGCCAGGGAAGTTCAAGTCAGACCTGCCTCCACTCTACAACGGCACCCCCGACCCTGCCGAGTTCTTGCAGCTCTATGAGATAAGCATCGAGGCGGCTAACGGCAACGAGAAGGTCATGGCGAACTGGTTTCCCATGGCCCTCAAAGATGGTGCACGCTTGTGGCTTCTGAACCTCCCCACGGGATCGATCTCCTCCTGGGATGAGATGCAAGAGCGCTTCATCGCCAACTTCCAGGGCACTCGCGACCGTGCACCGGCCGCAGGTGACCTGCGGCACATCAAGCAACAGCCAAGAGAGACCTTTCACAAATACATCTAGCTCTTCACCAACGTTCGCCTCAAGATCCCCAAGGTGTCGGATGAGGCCATCATTTCAGCGTTTACCAATGGCGTCCGCGACGTCAAGATTAAAGAAGAGCTCACCATACATGGGGACCTGTGCTTGGATCTAAAAATGTTCTACATGGCAACCAGGTGCGCGAGGGCCAAGGAGGGTCGCCTCTCCCTCCTTGAGCTTCCAGAGGCTGGTCCAGAAGACAAGAAAGCCAAGGCCAAGGATGTGAAGCGCAAGGGTCCAGCTGTGCTCGCGGCCGAGCCTGAGATGAAATGCGGCTGCGACCACCCGGAGTCATCCAAGGGCAGCCACCCATTATGCGTCTTCCACAACGTGCACAACCACAACACCAATGACTGCTAAGAGCTCAGGGCCACGTGACGGGCGCCTTGGTCGTCGCCCCGAGCGCAATGACCAAGGCAGAGAACGCTGGGACAACCGCGACCCTCGCCAGGACTGGCGCGATCAGCCTCGTGAGGACCGCTGGCAGGGCTAGCCTCACGAGGGCGCCTGCGGGGATTAGCCTCGCGAGGACTGTCCTCAGGGAAACGCTAGCCATCCTCCGCTACCGGCACCACCAAGAAGGAATGATGACCACCATCAAGATGATGGGTCTAGGGGCTTCCAAGAGCCTCGTGCTATCGCTTGCATCCTAGGAAGCGCTCAGGCCCCTGCCTCTCATCGCATCTTCAGGTAGTTCGCTCGCGAGGTGAACACGGCCCTCCCCAAGCTCGAGGCGACGCGTCCGCTCAGGTGGTCCAACTACGCCATCACCTTCGACTCTACTGATCAGCTCAAGTGCGTGGCCACTGCTGGCGCCCTCCCGATGCTCTGCTTGCCTACCATCAGCAATGTCCTCGTCACCAAGACACTCATCGAAGGCGGTGCGGGGCTCAACGTTCTCTCCATCGAGATTTTTGACAGGCTCCAGCTACCGTACGACCAGCTTCTGCCCACCAAGCCCTTCTCAGGAGTGACCGACGGCTCCACCACCCCGATAGGGTAGATCCGCCTCCCTGTCACCTTCGGCAAGCGCAACAACTACCGCACTGAGCTCATCAACTTCGACGTCGCCCACATTCGCCTCCCGTACAACGCCATCCTTGGGTATCCGGTCCTGGCCAAGTTCATGGAAGCAACTCATCATGGCTAAAATGTCCTCAAGATGCCAAGAAGCTGCGGCATCATCACGGTCGCCTGCGATGAGAAATACGCGATGTGCTCCCTCGAGTGCGCCTACTAGGCTGCGACGGTCGAGAACCCAGACGGCGAGGGCGATGTCTACCCTCCTGAGGCCGTCCCCAAGAAGAAGAAGAAGCTGCTACGCCTAGGACCTCAGGAGGATGAGGCGTCCGACGGCTGGCCTCAGGCCCTGCGACCACTAACGGGGCGCATTCCTCTCTCCCATAGGAAGGCGTGCCCGGCACCCCTCTCGGGCTAGGATCGAGGGCTCTCCTCTGGAGGGCCTCTGACCTGGCCAGCATGACGAGGGAGGCGCTCGGGCACCATGTGGAGGCATGCTTCAACGCGCGCTTCCGCGAGGAGAGCGCAGGGCGCAAAGCGCCAGGCGCTCGGGAGTTCATCACCAAGTAAATCAAGGAGCTATGCTACCTCTTGAGCTTGCGTTGGTTTTTCTCTTGAAGAGGAAAGGGTGATGCGGCATAGTAGAGTAAGTATTTCCCTTAGTTTTTGAGAACCAAGGTATCAATCCAATAGGAGACAATGCGCAAGCCACTGAATACCTACACAAACAAACACCAACTTGCACCCAGCATGATAAAGGGGTTGCCAATCCCTTCACGGTTATTTGCAATGTGAGATCTGATAGAGATGGATTAACGGCAAAGTAATGTTTTTGGTATTTTTGGGTTTATGGAACGGAAAGTAAAAGATTGCAAAGAAAGTAAATAGGAAATTAAAAGTGTAGATTAGAAACTTATATGATGGAAAATAGACCCGGGGCCATAGGTTTTAGTAGAGGCTTCTCTCAAGAAAGGAATTATTACGGTGGGTGAAAAAATTACTGCCGAGCAATTGATAGAAAAGGGAAAAGTTATGACGATATCTAAGGCAATGATCATGAATATAGGTACCGCGTCCGTGTCAAGTAGACCGAAACGATTCTGCATCTTCTACTATTACTCCACACATCGACCGCTATTAGCATCCATCTAGAGTATTAAGTTCATAAGAACAAAGTAACGCCTTAAGCAAGATGACATGATGTAGAGGAATTAACTCAAGCAATATGATGAAAACCCTAAAAAAATATCCTCGATGGCAACAATACAATATGTGTCAGTTCCCCTTCTATCACTAGGGTCGAGCACCACAAGATTGAACCCAAATATAAGCACTTCTCCCATTGCAAGGAAAACCAATCTAGTTGGCCAAACCAAATCGATAGTTCAAAGAGAATTGCAAAGATATCAAATCATGCATATAAGAATTTAGAGAAGATTCAAATAATATTCATAGATAAGCTGATCATAAATCCACAATTCATCGGATCTCGGCAAACACACCACAAAAGAGTATTACATCGAATAGATCTCCAAGAACATCGAGGAAAACTTTGTATTGAGAATCAAAGAGAGAGAGAAGAAAGCCATCTAGCTAGTTTCTATGGACCCGTAGGTCTGTGGTAAACTACTCACGCTTCATCGGAGAGGCAATGGTGTTGATGTAGAAGCCCTCCATGATCGAATCCCCTCCGGAAGGATGCCGAAAAAGTCCCCTAGATGGGATCTCATGGGTACAGAAGTTTGCGATGGTGGAAAAGTGGTTTTGTGGCTCCCCTGGAAGTTTTTGGGGTATATGAGTATATATAGGAGGAAGATCTAGGTCAGGAAGTCACCAAGGGGCCCACAAGGTTAGGGGCGCAGCTACCCCCTGGGCGCGCCCTCCACCCTCGTGGTCGCCTCGTGGCTCTTCTAACTTTCACTCCAAGTCTCCTGGGTGTCTTCTGGTACAAGAAAAATCATCGTGAAAGTTTTATTCCGTTTGGACTCCGTTTGGTATTCCTTTTCTACGGAACTATAAAACAAGGAAAAAACTGGCACTGGGCTCTAGGTTAATAGGTTAGTCCCAAAGATCATATAAAATAGCATATTAATGCATATAAAACATCCAAAATAGATAATATAATAGCATGGAACAATCAAAAAATATAGATACATTGGATGCGTATTAAGCATCCCCAAGCTTAATTCCTTCTCGTCCTCGAGTAGGTAAATGATAAAAATATAATTTTTGATGTGGAATGCTACCTAACATATTTATCCATGTAATTCTCTTTATTGTGGCATGAATTTTCAGATCCATAAGATTCAAAACAAAAGTTTAATATTGACATAAAAACAATAATACTTCAAGCATACTAACAAAATAATCATGTCTTCTCAAAATAACATGGCCAAAGAAAGCTTATCCCTACAAAATCATATAGTCTGTCAATGCTCCATCTTCATCACACAAAATATTCAAATCATGCACAACCCCGATGACAAGCCAAGCAATTGTTTCATACTTTTGACATTCTCAAACATTTTGCAACTTTCACGAAATACATGAGCATGAGCCATGGACATAGCACTATAGGTGGAATAGACGGTGGTTGTGGAGAAGACAAGAAGAAGGAGATAGTCTCACATCAACTAGGCATATCAACAGGCTATGGAGATGCCCATCAATAGATATCAATGTGAGTGAGTAGGGATTGCCATGCAACGGATGCACTAGAGCTATAAGTTTATGAAAGCTCGGAAAGAAAACTAAGTGGGTGTGCATCCAACTTGCTTGCTTACGAAGACCTGGGGCAATTTGAGGAAGCCCATCATTGGATTATACAAGCCAAGTTATAATGAAAATTCCAACTAGTATATGAAAGTGATATCATAGGAGACTCTCTATCATGAAGATCATGGTGCTACTTCGAAGCAGAAGTGTGGTAAAAGGATAGTAACATTGTCCCTTATCTCTTTTCTCTCATTTTTTTGTTGGTCCTTCTCTCATTTTTTTGGCCTCTTTTATTTTTATTTTTATTTTTTTGTCCGGAGTCTCATCCCGACTTGCGGGGGAATCATAGTCTCCATCATCCTTTCCTCACATGGGACAATGCTCTAATAATGAAGATCATCACACTTTTATTTACTTACAACTCAAAAATTACAACTCGATACCGAGAACAAAATATGACTCTATATGAATGCCTCTGACGGTGTACCGGGATGTGCAATGAATCAAGAGTGACATGTAAAAAAATGATGAATGGCGGCTTTGCCACAAATACGATGTCAACTACATGATCATGCAAAGCAATATGAAAATGATGGAGCATGTCCTAATAAACGGAATGGTGGAAAGTTGCATGGCAATATATCTCGGAATGGCTATGGAAATGCCATAATAGGTAGGTATGGTGGCTGTTTTGAGGAAGGATATGTGGTGGGTTTATGGTACTGCCGAAAGTTGCGTGGTACTAGACAGGCTAGCAATGGCGGAAAGGTGAGAGTGCGTATAATCCATGGACTCAACATTAGTCATGAACTCACATACTTATTGCAAAACTCTATTAGTCATCGAAACAAAGTACTATGCACATGCTCCTGGGGCGTAGATTGGTAGGAAAAGACCATCGCTTGTCCTCGACCGCCACTCATAAGGAAGACAATCAATAAATAAATCATGCTCTGACTTCATCACATAACGGTTCACCATACGTGCATGCTACGGGACTCACAAACTTTAACACAAGTATTTCTCAAATTCACAACTACTTACTAGCATGACTCTAATATCACTACCTTCATATCTCAAAACAATCATAAGGAATCAAACTTCTCATAGTATTCAATGCACTTTATGAAAGTTTTTATTATATCCCTCTTGGATGCCTATATTAGGACTAATTTTATAACCACAGAAAATTACCATGCTGTTTAGAGACTCTCAAAAAAATATAAGTGAAGTACGAGAGTTAATCAATTTCAATAAAATAAAATCATCGCCGTGCTCTAAAAAGATATAAGTGAAGCACTAGAGCAAATTTGCCTAGCTCAAAAGATATAAGTGGAGCACATAGACCATTCTAATAAATCACGATTCATGCGTGTCTCTCCCAAAAGGTGTGTACATCAAGGATGATTGTGGCAAACTAAAAAGCAAACACTCAAATCATACAAGACGCTCCAAGCAAAACACATATCATGTGGTGAATAAAAATATAGCCTCAAGTAAAGTTACCGATAGACGAAAACGAAAGAGGGGATGCCTTCCCGGGGCATCCCCAAGCTTAGGCTCTTTGTCCTCCTTTAATATTACCTTGGGGTGCCTTGGGAATTCCCAAGATTAGGCTCTTGCCACTCCTTGTTCCATAGTCCATCAAATCCTTACCCAAAACTTGAAAACTTCACAACACAAAACTTCAACAGAAAATCTCGGAAGCTCCGTTACTATAAGAAAATAAATCACCACTTTTGGTACTATTGTGAACTCATTCTTTATTTATATTGGTGTAAGATCTATTGTGTTCCAAATTTTCTATGGTTCATACCCCCCGATACTAGCCATAGATGCATCAAAATAAGCAAATAACACGCAAAAAACAGAATTTGTCAAAAACAAAATAGTCTGTAGCAATCTGAATATTTTGAATACCTCTGTAACTCTAAAAATCATGAGAAACTAGGAAGTCCTAGGAAATTTGTTTATTAATCTTCTTCAAAAAGAATCAATATTTTATCACGTTCCTGTTAAAAATGATAATTTTTTTTGTGAGCGCAAAAGTGTTTCTTTTTCAGCAAGATCAAATCAACTATCACCGTAGGCTATCCCATAGGTCTTACTTGGCACAAACACTAATTAAAACACAAAACCACATCTAACCAGAGGCTAAATGAAATATTTATTGCAAAACAGAACCTAAAAAGCAAAAAACATAAAATAAAATTGGGTTGCCTCCCAACAAGCGCTATTGTTTAACGCCCTTAGCTAGGCATAAAACACGGATAGATCTAGGTGTTATAATCTTTGGCATTCAAATATTTAATCACACACTTATGAACTTTAGGAGAATCTTTAGTTTTATAAATGATCAAACTCCTAGGCAAGAAATCAAGAGACTCATTCGTGGCAATAGGTTCCTTAATAATATTGAGAAAATTGGGGTGAATACTGATTGATTTGAGATCTTCGTTGTTTCTAATAGAAGATTCACCCTTATTCTTAGGAACATAAGTAAACTTGGCAATCTTAGTAGGAGGAAGATTTTGAGTAGTTTTAACGGAGGAAAAAGCAGAACCCAAGTTGGTAATAATATCTTCTAGCTTGCCAATTCTCGTAGAATCTTGATCTATCTTTTCATTAACTATTGGTTCCTTTTCCCTAAGATTCTTTAAAGTAACTCCTACCTTAGATCCATATTGAGTAATTTTATTATGAATCTTTTTATCCAAATTTTCAATCAACTCTACATTGCCAATTTTGTTTTCAATAATATCCAATCTTTGCATTACATGTTCCAAGGTAAAAACGGTTCCATTAACCAAAAGAGGTGGTGGGCCTAGCAAACCTATCATGGCATTGTAAGAATCGAAAGTATAGCTCCCCAAGAAATTTCCCCCAGTAAAGGTATCTAGAACATATCTACTCCAAGGAGTAATGCGTACGTAAAAATTGCGAAGAAGGACGGAAGTAGATTGCTTTCAAGTAGATCTATTTTGAGCATTGCAAATTATGTACCACGCATCTTTTAAATTCTCTCCTTTCCTTTGTTTAAAGTTGATAACCTCATTATAGGGAGTGCTAACAAGGATAGGAGGACTAGCCATAGAAGCGAGATAAGCACACAAAAGCCAAGCGAAGAAGACGACGAATGGAAGAGGGGCGAAGAAATGCGAATCTTTTTGAAAATCATTTTAGAAGTGGGGGAGAGGAAAATGAGAGGCGAATGGCAAAAAATGTAATGCAAGGGATGAGAGTTTATGATGGGTACTTGGTATGTCTCGGCTTGGCGTAGATCTCCCCGGCAACGGCGCTAGAAATCCTTCCTACTACCTCTTGAGCTTGTGTTGGTTTTCCCTTGAAGAGGAAAGGGTGATGCAACAAAGTAGAGTAAGTATTTCCCTCGGTTTTTGAGAACAAGGTATCAATACAGTAGGAGACAACGCGCAAGCCACCGAATACCTGCACAACAAACACCAACTTGCACCAACGCGATAAAGGGGTTGTCAATCCCTTCACGGCTATTTGCAATGTGAGATCTGATAGAGATGGATAAACAACAAAGTAATGTTTTTGGTATTTTTGGGTTTATGGAAAAGAAAGTAAAAGATTGCAAAGAAAGTAAATAGGAAATTAAAAGTGTAGATCGGAAACTTATATGATGGAAAATAGACCTGGCGGCCGTAGGTTTTACTAGAGGCTTCTCTCAAGAAAGGAATTATTACTGTGGGTGAACAAATTACTGCCGAGGAATTGATAGAAAAGGGCAAAGTTATGACGATATCTAAGGCAATGATCATGAATATAGGCATCATGTCCGTGTCAAGTAGACCGAAACAATTCTGCATCTACTACTATTACTCCACACATCGACCGCTATTCGCATGCATCTAGAGTATTAAGTTCATAAGAACAGAGTAACGACTTAAGCAAGATGACATGATGTAGAGGAATTAACTCAAGCAATATGATGAAAACCCCATCTTTTTATCCTCGATGGCAACAATACAATATGTGTCGGTTCCCCTTCTATCACTAGGATCGAGCACTGCAAGATTGAACCCAAAGCTAAGCACTTCTCCCATTGCAAGAAAAACCAATCTAGTTGGCCAAACCAAATCGGTAGTTCGAAGAGACTTGCAAAGATATCAAATCATGCATATAAGAATTTAGAGAAGATTCAAATAATATTCATAGATAAGCTGATCATAAATCCACAATTCTTCGGATCTCGGCAAACACACCGCAAAAGAGTATTACATCAAATAGATCTGCAAGAACATCAAGGAGAACTTTGTATTGAGAATCAAAGAGAGAGAAGAAACCATCTAGCTACTTGCTATGGACCCGTAGGTCTATGGTAAACTACTTACGCTTCATCGGAGAAGCCCTCCGTGATGGAATCCCCCTCCCGCAAGATGCTGGAAAAGGCCCCTAGATGGGATCTCACCGGTACAGAAGGTTGCGGCGGTGGAAAAGTGGTTTCATGGCTCCCCTGGAAGTTTTTGGGTATATGAGTACATATAGGAGGAAGATCTAGGTTAGGAGGTCACCGAGGGGCCCACAAGGTTGGGGGGGGCGCCCCACCCCCTGGGCACGCCCTCCACCCTTGTGGCCGCCTCGTGGCTCTTCTGACTTGCACTCCAAGTCTCCTGGGTGTCTTCTGGTCCAAGAAAAATCATCGCAAAAGTTTTATTCCATTTGGACTCCGTTTGGTATTCCTTTTCTGCGAAACTCTAAAATAAGGAAAAACAGAAACTGGCACTGGGCTCTAGGTTAATAGGTTAGTCCCAAAAATCATATAAAATAGCATATTAATGCATATAAAACATCCAAAACAGATAATATAATAGCATGGAACAATCAAAAATTATAGATATGTTGGAGACGTATCAAGCTACAGGAGGCAAGAGCCATTAGAGGCGAGCATTGCCCTGCACCACCCAGCGCAGCTCCCTCTCCTGACAAGGGTAGCAACCTGCACGTCTGCGTCAACATCCTAGGGCTCAATAGAGCCGCATCTCAGGAGCTCTTCTTGCCGTCCCATGTTGCCGGTGCAAAGGCCCCCCTCACAGCTACATTCGCATGCCTTTCGGTTTGCTGAATGATATGTCCATTTTGCATCATGCTTTTATATCAATATTTATTGCATTATCGGCTGTTGTTTCACATTATGTCACAATATTATGGCTATTCTCTCTTATTTTACAAGGTTTACATAAGGAGGGAGAATGCCGGCAGCTGGAATTCTGGGCTGGAAAAGGAGCAAATATTAGAGACCTATTCTGCACAACTCCAAAAGTCCTGAAACTCCACGGAACACCTTATAATAAATAATGAAAAATCCTCGCCAAAGATTAAGACCAGGGGGCCCACACCCTTCTCACGAGGGTGCCCCCCCTAGGGCGCGCCCCCCTACCTCGTGGGCCCCCTGGTGGCACTCCGATGACCATCTTCTCCTATATGAAGTCTTTCGTTGAGAAAAAAATAAGAAGAAACCTTTTGGGACGAAACTCCACCGCCACGAGGCGGAACCTTGGCGGATCCAATCTAGAGCTCCGGCAGAGCTGTTCTGCCGGGGAAACTTCCCTCCCGGAGGGGGAAATCATCGCCATCGTCATCACCTACGCTCCTCTCATCGAGAGAGGGCAATCTCCATCAACATCTTCATCAGCACCATCTCATCTCAAAACCCTAGTTCATATCTTGTATCCAATTCTTGTCTCCAAGTCCGGGATTGGTGCTAGTAGGTTGCTAGTAGTGTTAATTACTCAGTTGGTTTAATTGGTGGAAGATCATATGATCAGATCCTTTATGCGCATTAATACCCCTCTGATTATGAACATGTTTATGCTTTGTGAGTAGTTACGTTTGTTCCTGCGGACAAGGGAGAAGTCTTGCTATTAGTAGTCATGTGAATTTGGCATTCATTGATATTTTGATGAGATGCATGTTGTCTAGCCTCTAGTGGTGTTATGTGAACGTCGACTACATAACACTTCACCATTATTTGGGCCTACAGGAAGGCATTGGGAAGTAATAAGTAGATGATGGGTTGCTAGAGTGACAGAAGCTTAAACCGTAGTTTATGCGTTGCTTCGTAAGGGGCTGATTTGGATCCATATGTTTCATGCTATGGTTAGGTTTACCTTAATACTTTTGTTGTAGTTGTGGATTCTTGCAATAGAGGTTAATCATAAGTGGGATGCTTGTTCATGTAAGAACAGCACCCAAGCACCGGTCCACCCACATGTCAAATTATCAAAGTACCGAACATGAATCATATGAACGTGATGAAAACTAGCTTGACGATATTCCCATGTGTCCTCGGGAGCGCTTTTCCTTATATAAGAGTTTGTCCAGGCTTGTCCTTTGCTACAAAAAGGATTGGGCCACCTTGCTGCACTTTATTTACTTTTGTTACTTGTTGCTCGTTACAAATTATCTCATCACAAAACTATCTGTTACCACTTATTTCAGTACTTGTAGAGAATACCTTGCTGAAAACCGTTTATCATTTCCTTCTGCTCCTCGTTGGGTTCAACACTCTTTCTTATCAAAAGGACCACGATAGATCCCCTATACTTGTGGGTCATCAAGACTCTTTTCTGGTGCCGTTGCCGGGGAGTGAAGCGCCTTTGGTAGGTGGAATTTGGTAAGGAAAAATTTATATAGTGTGCTAAAATTTACTGTCACTTGTTACTATGGAAAGTAATCCTCTGAGGGGCTTGTTCGGGGTATCTTCACCCCGACCAGTAGAGCAAAGAGTTGCTCCTCAACCTACTGAACCTATTGAAAATTAAATTCCTTATGAGTATCCTTCGAGTATAATAGAAAAACTGCTAGCTAATCCTTTTACAGGAGATGGAACAAAGCATCCTGATGAACACCTAATATATGTGGATGAAGTTTGTGGATTATTTAAGCTTGCAGGTATTCCCGATGATGTTGCTAAGAAGAAGATCTTCGCTTTAACTTTGAAGGGAGACGCATTGACATGGTATAGGCTATGTGATGATATGGGATCATGGAACTATAGAAGATTGAAATTGAAATTTCATCAAAAGTATTACCCTATGCATCTTGTTCATCGTGATCGCAATTATATATATATATAATTTTTGGCCTCGCGAAGGAGAAAGCATCGCTCAAGCTTGGGGAGGCTTAAATCAATGTTATATTCATGCCCCAATCATGAGCTTCCCAGAGAAACAATTATTCAAAAAATTTATGCTCGGCTTTCTGATAACAATCGCACCATGCTTGATACTTCTTGTGCTGGCTCTTTTATGATGGAGACTATTGAATTCAAATGGGATTTATTGGATAGAATTAAACGCAACTCTGAAGATTGAGACCTCGACAATGGTAAGGAGTCAGATATGACACCTAAGTTTATTGTGTTAAAATCTTTTATGGATACCGATATTTTCCGTAAGTTTAGCACTAAATATGGACTTGATTCTGAGATAGTAGCTTCTTTCTGTGAATCTTTTGCTACTTATGTTGATCTCCCTAAGGAGAAGTGGTTTAAATATCATCCTCCCATAGAAGTAAAAATAGCTGCACCTATTAAAGTTGAAGAAAAGACTGTCACTTATAATGCTCCTATTGTTCCTACTTGTTATGTTGAGAAACCACCTTTCCCTGTTGATAAAGGATCATCCTAAAGCTTCAACTGTGGTTTGTAAAAGCAATATTAAAACATATACACCTCTTGAGCAAGTTAAAGTTGAACCTAATATTGCTATTGTTAAAGAGCTCTTGTCTGATAATATTGATGGGCATGTTATTCAGTTCTACGGTGAAACTGCTAGAATTGCTAAACCTTGTGCTAAAGATAAACATAGACCTGTGGTAGGCGTGCCTGTTATTTCTGTTAAAATAGGAGATCATTGTTATCATGGCTTATGTGATATGGGTGCTAGTGCTAGTGTTATACCTTATGACTTGTATAAAGAAATCAAGCATGAAATTGCACCTGCTGAGTTAGAAGATATTGATGTCACAATTAAACTTGCTAACAGAGATACTATTTCAGCAATGGGAATTGTTAGATATGTTGAAGTCTTGTGCGGGAAAACTAAATATCCTGCTGATTTTCTTGTTCTTAGTTCTCCACAAGATAGCTTTTGTCCCATTATATTTGGTAGACCCTTCTTGAATATAGTTAATGCTAGGATAGACTGTGAAAAGAATGTTGTTACTATTGGCTTGGATGATATGACTCATGAGTTTAATTTCTCTAAGTTTAGTAAACAACACCACGAAGAAGAATTGCCTAGTAAGGATGAAATTATTGGTCTTGCTTCTATTGTCGTACCTCCTAATGATCCTTTAGAACAATATTTGCTAGACCATGAGAACGATATGTTTATGAATGAAAGAAGAGAAATAGATGAAGTATTCTTTAAACAAGAACCTATGCTAAAACACAATTTGCCTGTTGAAATCCTAGGGGATCCTCCTCCACCTAAGGGTGATCCCGTGTTTGAGATTAAACCATTGCCTGATAATCTTAAATATGCTTATCTTGATGAAAAGAAAATATATCCTGTTATTACTAGTGCTAACCTTTCAGAGCATGAAGAAGAAAGATTATTGAAAACTCTGAAGAAGCACCGTGCTGCTATTGGATATACTCTTGATGATCTTAAGGGCATTAGTCCCACTCTATGTCAATATAAAATAAATTTGGAAGCAGATGCCAAACTAGTTCGTGATCCTCAACGACATCTGAATCCTAAAATGAAAGAAGTGGTAAGAACAGAAATACTAAAGCTTCTAGAGGCAGGTATAATTTATCCCGTTGCTGATAGTCAGTGGGTAAGTCATGTTCATTGTGTCCCTAAGAAGGGAGGTATTACTGTTGTTCCTAATGATAAAGATGAATTGATTCCACAAAGAATTATTACCAGTTATAGGATGGTAATTGATTTCCGCAAATTAAATAAGGCTACTAAGAAATATCCTTACCCCTTACCTTTTATCGATCAAATGCTAGAAAGATTATGCAAACATACACATTACTGCTTTCTAGATGGTTATTCTGGTTTCTCTCAAATACCTGTGTCAGCTAAAGATCAATCAAAGACTACTTTTACATGCCCTTTTGGTACGTTTTCTTATAGACGTATGCCTTTTGGTTTATGTAATGCACCTGCTACCTTTCAAAGATGCATGATGGCGATATTCTCTGACTTTTGTGAAAAGATTTGTGAGGTTTTCATGGATGACTTTTCCATCTATGGATCTTCTTTTGATGATTGCTTGAGCAATCTTGATCGAGTTTTGTAGAGATGTGAAGAAACTAATCTTGTCTTGAATTGGGAAAAGTGCCACTTTATGGTTAATGAGGGTATTGTCTTGGGGCATAAAGTTTCTGAAAGAGGTATTGAAGTTGATAAAGCCAAGGTTGATGCTATTGAAAAGATGCCATGTCCCAAGGACATCAAAGGTATAAGAAGTTTCCTTGGTCATGCCAGATTTTATAGGAGGTTCATCAGGGACTTCTCGAAAATTTCTCGGCCTTTGACTAATTTATTACAAAAAGATATACCATTTGTCTTTGATGATGATTGTGTAGAAGCATTTGAAATACTTAAGAAATCATTAGTCTCTGCACCTATTGTTCAGCCACCTGATTGGAATTTACCCTTTGAAATTATGTGTGATGCTGGTGATTATGCTGTAGGTGTTGTTCTAGGGCAAAGAGTTGATAAGAAATTAAATGCTATCCATTATGCTAGTAAGACTCTAGACAATGCTCAAAGAAATTATGCTACTACTGAAAAAGAACTTTTAGCAGTTGTATTTGCTTGTGATAAATTTAGACCTTATATTGTTGATTCTAAAGTAACTATCCACACTGATCATGCTACTATTAAATATCTTATGGAGAAGAAAGATGCTAAACCTAGACTTATTAGATAGGTTCTCTTGCTACAAGAATTTGATTTGCATATTGTTGATAGAAAAGGAGCTGAGAACCCCGTTGCAGACAACTTATCTAGGTTAGAGAATGTTCTTGATGACCCACTACCTATTGATGATAGCTTTCCTGATGAACAATTAAATGTCATAAGTACTTCTCGTAGTACTCCTTGGTATGCTGATTATGCTAATTACATAGTTGCTAAATTTATACCACCTAGCTTCACATACCAACAAAAGAAAAAGTTCTTCTATGATTTGAGACATTACAATTGGGATGACCCACATATTTATAAAGAAGAAGTAGATGGTATTATTAGACGTTGTGTACCTGAGCATGAACAGGAACAGATCCTACGCAAGTGCCACTCCGAAACTTATGGAGGACACCACGCGGGAGATAGAACTGCACATAAGGTATTGCAATCCGGTTTTTATTGGCCTACTCTCTTCAAGGATGCCCGTAAGTTTGTCCTATATTGTGATTAATATCAAAGAATTGGTAATATTAGTAGAAGTCAAGAAATGCCTATGAATTATTCACTTGTTATTGAACCGTTTGATGTTTGGGACTTTGATTATATGGGACCTTTTCCTGCCTCTAATGGATATACACATACTTTAGTTGCTGTTGATTACGTTACTAAGTGGGTAGAAGCTATTCAACTAGTAGTGCTGATCATAACACTTCTATTAAAATGCTTAAAGAAGTTATTTTTCCGAGGTTTGGAGTCCCTAGATATTTAATGACTGATGGTGGTTCACATTTTATTCATGGTGCTTTCCGTAAAATGCTTGCTACATATGACGTCAATCATAGAATTGCATCTCCTTATCACCCACAGTCTAGTGGTCAAGTAGAATTGAGTAATAGAGAACTCAAATTAATTTTGCAAAAGACTGTCAATAGGTCTAGAAAGAATTAGTCCAAGAAACTTGATGATGCATTATGGGCCTATAGAACTGCATATAAAAATCCTATGGGTATGTCTCCATATAAAATGGTATATGGAAAAGCATGTCACTTACCTCTCAAACTAGAACATAGGGCATATTGGGCTATTAAAGAGCTCAACTATGATTTCAAACTTGCCGGTGAAAAGAGGTTATTTGATATTAGCTCACTTGATGAATGGAGAACCCAAGCTTATGAAAATGCCAAGTTGTTTAAAGAAAAGGTTAAAAGATGGCATGACAAAAGGATACAAAAGCGTGAGTTTAATGTAGGTGATTATGCATTGCTATACAACTCTCGTTTAAGATTTTTTGCAGGGAAACTTCTCTCTAAATGGGAAGGCCCCTATGTTATCGAGGAGGTCTATCATTCCGGTGCCATAAAAATCAACAACTTCGAAGGCACAAATCTGAAGGTGGTAAACGGTCAAAGAATCAAACACTATATCTCAGGTAATCCCATAAATGTTGAAACCAATATTATTGAAACCGTAACCCCGGAGGAATACATAAGGGACACTTTCGAGAACGTTTCAGACTCCGAAAAGGAATAGGTATGTGGTACGGTAAGTAAACCAACTCCAAAACAATTTTTAAGGCAATATTTCTCCGTTTTGGAATATTTAGAAAAACAGAAAATTAAGTAGCAGTCCGGGAAGGACACGAGGGCCTCACGAGGGTGGAGGGCGCGCCCTACCCCCTGGGCGCGCCCCCTACCTTGTGAGCTCCTCGTGTGCCTTCCGGACTCCGTTTTCTTGCACGATACGTATTTTGGTCGGTAAATATTCATTATATAATCTCCTGGGGTTTTTGACTCCCGTATCACGCAAAAATCTCCTGTTTTTGTTTCGAGCTGTTTTTTCTGACAGATCTAGATTATCATGACGTCCCCAAGTGCTTCCAAGGACAAGTTCTTCGAGAAGGTCATCAACCCTTACCTCACGGAGGTGCTGCGACACCCTCAAACCATTGAGATGCGTGATGGGTTGCTGCACATCCGCGATGCTGAGGGACCAAAGGGAACCGGAAGCGTGGAGACGAGGCTCGAAGCAATGGAGCAACAAGTTTTCAAGTGCCAGGGGATGGTGGAGCGTGGAATCAACACTAGCCACATGATGCTCGCGGAGTTCACTAACAACTACAAGCCGGATGCCAAGAACACTGAGGAGGCCATCTTCAAGCTATATGAGAAGATCGAGCACCTCTGTGGGAGTCCCGGATTAGGGGGTCTCCGGACAGCCGGACTATCTCCATTGGCCGTACTGTTGGACTATGAAGATACAAGATTGAAGGCTTTGTCTCGTGTCCAGATGGGACTCTACTTGGCGTGGAAGGCAAGCTAGGCAATACGGATATGGATATCTCCTCCTTTGTAACCGACCTTGTGTAACCCTAACCCTCTCCGGTGTCTATATAAACTGGAGGGTTTTAGTCCGTAGGACAACATCAACTACAACACACAATCATACCATAGGCTAGCTTCTAGGGTTTAGCCTCTCTGATCTCGTGGTAGATCTACTATTGTACTACCCATATCATCAATATTAATCAAGCAGGACGTAGGGTTTTACCTCCATCAAGAGGTCCTGAACCTGGGTAAAACATTGTGTCCCCTGCCTCCTGTTACCATCCGCCTTAGACGCACAGTTCGGGATCCCCTACCCGAGATTCGCCGGTTTTGACACCGACATTGGTGCTTTAATTGAGAGTTCCTTTGTGTCGTCGCCCTTAGGCTTGATGGATCCTACTATCATCGATGGCGATGCAGTCTAGGGTGAGACTTTTCTCCCCGGACAGATCTTCGTGTTCAGCGGCTTTGCACTGCGGGCCAATTCGCTTGGCCATCTGGAGCAGATTGAAAATTACGCCCCTGGCCACCAGGTCAGGTTTGGAAGCTTAAACTACACGACCGATATCCATGGAGATTTGATCTTCGACGGATTCGAGCCTCTGCCTTGTGCGTCACACGGTCACGATGAGTACGATTTAGCTCTACCATCGGATAGTGTTCAAGAGATCGCACAGGCAGCCGCTCCGACCCTCAATTCGGAGCCAGGTGCGCCTTTCGCGGACGGGTGGATGGACCCCACCACGGAAGCCTTACCCTTAGCGGCGATCGAGCCGAACATCGACCTTATCTTGCATGAGAGCCGTGTTGTTAAACTGTCAGATCCTTCTCCAGCCACGGACTCCGAACCGCCTGCGCTCGTTCCTATCGAATCCGATTGGGCGCCAATCATGGAGTTTACCTCCGTGGATATTTTTCAGCACTCGCCCTTTGGCGACATACTGAACTCATTAAGGTCTCTCTCCTTGTCAGGAGGATCCTGGCCGAACTATGTCCGGCAGGACTAGGATGCGGACGACAAAGAAATTCACGGCCCACCCACCACCCACTTAGTAGCCACTGTCGACGACTTAACCGACATGCTCGACTTCGACTCCGAAGACATCGACAGTATGGACGACAATGCGGGAGACGCAGAGGAACCACTGCCCACAGGGCACTGGACGCCCACTTCACCACATGACGTATACATGGTGAACACACCAAAAGAACATGACAACGAGGAACGGAAGAACGCAACGAAGGGTTGTCCCCTCGAGAAGCAGTCAAAGCAGCGGCGTAAACGCCGCTCCAAATCCCGCCTCGACAGAAACAACAATCGTACAGACCCAGCGTTAGAGCAGGGGGGAACCATTGCCGGACCACGGCAACACGAAGGATCAAGCCGAACAACCTGACTCTGTCAAAGATAATAGTCCGGATGACTTCACACTGGACAGACACCCGGAGCAACAGAATGCCCGTCAAAGGCTTGTTGCCACCGCGAGGAGTCTAAAAAAGCAGAAGCAAAGACTCAAGGCTGCACAAGACACACTCGGAATCAGATGGAGCAAAGTACTCAACGCAGCAGCGAAGTACGGCGGTAATCGCCCCACCAAGAGCTACCCGAAGCGGAAGTTGCTACCCGAATTCGATGAGGAGGCCTTAGATCCCCCGCAACCAAAAATTAAACGGCCAACATAGAGTGGCAAGCAATGCCGCACATAAGCCAATACGCAATCCACTCGAGGGCTCGCATCAAAAGGACGGCGCAACTAGATCCATCTATGGACCACGCAGACGCGCTCCAGCATACGATGCAACACAACAAACATCCGAACACTACAGTACACCCAGATACAGGGGTGCCGCACACCCCCTATGTTTCACCGACGAGGTACTGGACCATGAATTTCCGGAGGGATTCAAACCCGTAAACATAGAGGCATACGACGGAACAACAGACCCTGGGGTCTGGGTTGAGGACTATATCCTCCATATCCATATGGCTCGAGGAGATGATCTCCATGCCATTAAGTATTTACCCCTCAAACTCAAAGGACCAGCTCGGCACTGTCTTAAAAGCCTCCCCGAAAGCTCCATTGGAAGCTGGGAAGAGCTCGAAGACGCTTTTCGGGCAAATTTTCAAGGGACTTATGTCCGACCTCCGGACGCGGACGATTTGAGTCATATAACTCAACAGCCCGGAGAGTCAGCCCGAAAGCTTTGGAACAAGTTCCTTACTAAAAAGAACCAAATAGTCAACTGTCCGGACGCCGAAGCCTTGGCAGCTTTTAAGCATAGCGTCCGTGACGAATGGGTCGCCAGACACCTCGGCCAAGAAAAGCCGAGAACAATGGCAGCATTAACAAGCCTCATGACCCGCTTTTGCGAGGGTGAGGATAGCTGGCTAGCCAGATGTAGCACCAGCGACCCCAATACATCCGAAGTTAGAGATGGAAACAGGAAATCACGGCGCAACAACAATAATAAATGCAGGAATAAAGAAGACAGCACGAAGAGCATGAAAGTAAACGCCGGATTCAAAAGCTCTCGGCCAAGTCAGCAAAAGCCGCCCTCTAAAGGCGCCAGAGACGAACTATCCAGCCTAAACATAATTTTGGACCAAGTATGTCAGATCCATAGTACCCCGGGTAAACCTGCTAATCATACCCACAGAGAATGTTGGGTCTTCAAGCAGTCCGGCAAGCTCAACGCCATACACAAGGGGGAAGATACACCAAGTGAAGACAAGGATGAGCCTCTCAAGCAAGACACCGGGGAACAAAGAAAATTTCCACCAGAAGTCAAAACAGTAAACGTGTTACACATGATAAAGGGGAGAAACAAAGCAGCACTCCCAGATAAATATGCCCAAAGGCCTATCACCGCGGAGTCCTGCCACTGGTCGTTTCAACCGATCACCTTTGACCATCGGGATTACTCGGCAAGTATCCGGCATGCAGGATGGGCTGCCCTGGTATTAGACCCAATAATTGACGGATACCACTTTACACGAGTCCTGATGGACGGTGGCAGAAGTTTAAACCTGATATACCAGGATACAATCCGCAAAATGGGGATAGACCCAACGAAAATTTGCCTAAGCAATACTACCCTTAAAGGAGTAACGCCAGGCCTAGGGGCTCATTGCACGGGCTCCCTGCTACTAGAGGTTATATTCGGCTTCCCCGATAACTTCCGTAGCGAACATTTCACAATCCACATTGCTCCATTCCAAAGTGGCTATCAAGCACTACTTGGACGTGAAGCTTTCGCTCGCTTTAATGCAATACCGCACTACGCTTCCCTTACGCTTAAGATGCCCGGTCCACACGGCATCATTACAGTAAATGGAAATATAAGCGATCCCTGCGCGCCGAAGAGAGTGCGACTGCCTTGGCAGCCGCACACTAAAAAGGGCCTCACCAGCTAAAGCATTTGATATGTCGTCAAGACCACAGACACGGTTAGACGAGTCCGGCGCAGCCATATGTAACTCACACAGGTTTGATAAGCCACACCCCTATTACAAATACAAGGGGCTCAACGCGCGCAGACAAGTGGCAATTTTTACTCATCTTGAATTATACATGGTTTCTTCAAACCTACCTTTTTGCACGACAACTTTTCACCTAAGTTTCTCTCTTTTACAGATGACCATCATGCTACACCCGTCCAGGATACGGCACAACAGAGACACAGGCGCAGACGTGCAGCAGGGACCCGCCCCAAGGATTCTTTTTAGATTAAGACCCTGCGTCAACCTTTTTTACTGTCTCTTGTTGATACACATCCCTCGGATTCTCAGTACAATTGAGAAGGATGGTGGCGTCTTGGCATGTGGCCACGTCAGAATAATGCACGTACCTGGACACCAGGGGCTTCTTACAAAGGGCACTATTTAGGCCCGGTTTATACCATAAAGACCGAATACCTTAGGGAGTGTTCGGCATCGCGAGTTTGGCCTTATATGCATCAGCTCCGAATCATGTCTTTGGTCAAATGTTGGGTTTGCCCAGCTCCTATGTTTTGGTACCTTACGTTCCGCTCTATCGGCTAAGGTAGCACTAGGAGAACTACTGCGATTGTGCCCCGGGTCATCCGGACGAGCACCTCAGTAGAGAAAGCCGAAAACTGACTGTCATGATATAACGTGAGACTGGTCAACCACTCGATGACCTATCGGAATGTTAGAATTCCTCCGCCTTAACGAAGGGATGTTTCCCGGCCAGGCATGTACGCACCCCGAATTCGGGAGAGTGCAGAGCCAACAGGGGCTATATAGTAGCCCCACCGTCAAACTCTTATGGCTAAGTGAAAGTGTTAAAGCATTATAGTCCGGTTGCCTCGTTCGCCGCGCTATCACCTCCTTAATAGGACCAAGACGTTGGGTTAAGTGTGAACACACGTCTTCTGTGAACACCTCCACATTATATGTGTGGGGGCTGAAGCCGACGACTGCAATCTTTCAGGTTATACACATGTATACATAAACGGCCGCACAGGAGGCATCATATTACTTTCAAGCAAAAGTATAAACGCAGCCTTAATAAATTTCATAAAAACATTGTGTTTACAATGGGAATAAATGTCACTCAAACATGATATTCTTCGAGCACTGGGCCTCTATCAAACGAGCACCCTCGAGAACCTCTTCAAAATAGTGCTCGGCAGCCACTCGACCTATGGCCGAACCCTGCGCCGCAACAGTGGTAGCATCCATCTTCGCCCAGTATGCTTTAACACGGGCAAGGGCCATCCGCGAGCCTTCTATGCATGCCGACCTCTTCACCGCATTGATGCGCGGCACCGCACCAAGGAACTGCTGCAGTAAGCTGAAATAGCTGTTCGGTTTCGACTTTTCTGGCCACAGCTGATCCACGATAGACCTCATGGCGAGTCCGGACAACCTATTCAGTTCGGTCCATTCGGCTAGCTGATCAGTCAATGGAAGCGGACGCTCTGGAACATTGAATTGCGACCAGAATAGCTTGTCCACTTCACGATTTGTTTAACCTTGGAAGTATTTGGCTGCATCGGCAGCGCTCGCCGCTAAGTCCATATATGCGTCTGCCGAACTCAAAAGCCGATCCAGAGGGGCATACTGTGGATCTCCGAACTTTCTCCGTAGCATGAACGGCTTCCCAGCCGTAATATCCCCGGCTTCACGCAGCTCCTCCTTCTTCGCTCTCATAGCAGAGCGGGTGTCTTTGTTCACCATCGTGGCCTTTTCAAGGTCCGCTGCCTTCAATCGGTTCTCTTTTTCAAAGACCTGGCAACGGTCGGCAGTGTCTTTTAATTCTACGGCCATCTTGGCCATCTGCTCTTTGCTCTCGCAATGCACGGCCTTCTCGGCTTTCAACTCTTCGACCGCCTTCAAAGCAGTCGCATTACTAATCCTTGCTTGTTCTTTGGCTCAGGCAAGTTCCGCCCGCAAGGTTTCCACGGTGGCAGCTCCATCTGCACTCACAACATATTAAAGATACTGGCATCATGTTGCTCTTACTATGTGGCATTCACCAAAAATTAACACTTACCCTATGCCTCGTCAAGCCTCTTGTTAACAAGCTCGATGTCGGCATCCGCCGCATCCAGTTGCCGCTTCAGTTCGGCAAATTCATGAGTCCGGCTAGCCACCGGAGCTCCCACTACCTGCACATTAAAGCGGTACGGTTATTGCCTGGGACTACGATCCTCTATTTGCCGCCGTTCTCGGCGACAACCAGAGTCTCAGGGGCTACTATCTACACAGGGCACACCTAATAATGTGCGGTACCATCACAAATGTACATCATTTTACGTACCTCAAAGCCCGTCAGTAGACTCATAAAGGCATCATGCAACCCGCTTTCGGCGGATGAGATCCTTTCCATCACCGTACCCATCAATGTACGGTGTTCTTCTGAGATGGCCGCTCGCTCCAACAGCTCTCTCAGTATGTCCGACCGCATACCAGACGGTGCCGGACTCTTCTGTTTGCTCTATTAGAGAGCCGGATGTTGGGGACTTCGGGTGACTATAGTATTATCTTCTGGCCTCACCGGATCCGGAGAGGCCCTCCGTGACGACACTTCAAGGTCGCCCGCTTCTTGAGCGGAGGAGTCCGGGGGAGGCGTTTTACTCTCCATCATCTCCGGAAGAAGATCCCCCGAAGATGAGCTTTGCTGAGAAGGGCTAAGATCCGAACTGCAATAAATACTTCAGTTATTTTCCTCAGAGGCAAGGTAGTATATCTCCACTATTGAAGTACTTTCTGATTACTTACAGCTCGTTGGAGGGCTGATCCCCGCGCAGACTTTGTGCGGCAAGAGCACCCTCCAAGGCAGGACCCTTTGGCGGAGATTTCTTCTCCCGCTTGGAAACCTTGGTTTCCGGATCTTTAGAGGTAGTCCTCTTCCTTCCCCGGGGTGAGAGAATGCCCGATTCCTCCCCTCGGTTATCCTCCCTCACGGAGGCGCTCGTTCCCTCGGTCGGACTGGGTAGCGATGGAGGTCCGCTTTCGCCCTCATTATTGCCCCCTTTGTCTTCCTTTGAGGGCTCCGGGCAAGGTGCTAGCTCGAGCATCTTTTCCAGTACCGGATTTCCAAACCCTCAGGAAGGGGGGCCGAACACCGAATCATCTTCGCCTTTGTTATCTAGTCCTGGTCAAAGAGCGATTTCTCAGAATGACATCGTGGTAAACAAAAGACGGTGTGTTCGGCTAAAGGATTACTTACTTGGTCGGCGGTACGGTTGCTGCTCAGGCCCACGTCCTCGGTGGTATCCGGACACTCTATTTGGGGTCTGAAGAATGATTTGTACATCTCCTCGTGCGTCAGGCTGAGGAAATTCTGAATAGTACGCGGCCCTTCTGGGTTGAACTCCCACATGCGGAGGGGACGGCGTTTGCAAGGCTGGACTCGACGAACCAGCATGACTTGCGCCACCATAATCAAACTGAAATCTCCTTCGAAGAGATTTTGGATGCGGCTTTGCAGTACAGGCACGTCCTTGGCAGGACCCCAGCTCAGGCCTCTGCTAATCCATGACATCAGTTATGGTGGAGGGCCTGAGCGGAAAGCAGGGGCAGCCACCCACTTGGCACTTCTGGGAGCTGTGATAACCAACCCTGTTGCCATAATCCGGACACCTCTGGAAAGGAACCTTTGGGCCACAGAGCTCCTGCTATCTTGCTTATTAATGCGGCTCCGCACGGTGCATACTGCCCCTCGACCATCTTCGGCTTCACGTCAAAGGTCTTGAGCCACAGGCCGAAGTGAGGGGTAATGCGGAGGAAGGCCTCACACACGACAATGAATGTCCAGATGTGGAGAAAGGAGTCCGGGGCTAGATCGTGGAAATCTAGCCCGTAATAAAACATCAACCCCCTAACGAAGGGATCCAGAGTGAGGCCTAGTCCTCGGAGGAAGTGGGAGATGAACACGACGTCTTCGTTGGGATCGGGAGTAGGGACAACCTGCCCTCGGGCAGGCAGCCGATGCGAAACCTCGGCGTTCAGGTATCTGGCCTCCCTCAACTTCTTGATGTCTTCTTCCGTAACGGAGGAGGGCATCCACCGGCCTTGAAGGCTAGATCTGGACAAGATTGAAGATCCAGAGCACCTGACCTGGGCTTTGGGTGTTAGAACTCGAGGCGGGGGAAGGATTCGATTGAGCACGGGAGGGAAAAAAGTAAAAGCCTTGTCCCTTTATAAAGAGGGTGAATATCAAGCGTCCTCTCCGTAGCCGTTTGGGACTTGCCTGATCTAGGAGTCCTAGACACGGTTGGGTTACCCACGCCCGTATTAATGAGAATCCCGTAATAAGGGGACACGATCTTTGCTTTGACAAGACGTGTCGAAAAACTGCCTCGCGTTATGTGCGGGGCTAGTTAAAGGAAACGGTTCGAATAATCACCGGGCCATGGCATAATGTCGTGTTGCCAAAACAAGTCAGCAAATTAGATTTGTGAAAATATTATTCTCTCTACAGTGGTATGTGGAACTTATTTTGCAGGGTCGGACACTATCCTTATATTCAAATTCTTCCATGGTATATTCGGAGGAGGAACCCGCCTTGCAATGACGAAGACAATACTGTGCGCCGGACTCATCGTCATTGAAGCCTAGTTCAGGGGCTACTATGGGAGTCTTGGATTAGGGGGTCTCCGAACAGCCGGACTATCTCCATTGGCCGGACTGTTGGACTATGAAGATACAAGATTGAAGGCTTCGTCTCATGTCCGGATGGGACTCTACTTGGCGTGGAAGGCAAGCTAGGCAATACGGATATGGATATCTCCTCCTTTGTAACCGACCTTGTGTAACCCTAACCCTCTCCGGTGTCTATATAAACTGGAGGGTTTTAGTCCGTAGGACAACATCAACTACAATACACAACCATACCATAGGCTAGCTTCTAGGGTTTAGCCTCTCTGATCTCGTGGTAGATCTACTCTTGTACTACCCATATCATCAATATCAATCAAGCAGGACGTAGGGTTTTACCTCCATCAAGAGGGCCTGAACCTAGGTAAAACATTGTGTCCCCTGCCTCCTGTTACCATCCGCCTTAGACGCACAGCTCAGGACCCCCTACCTGAGATCCGCCGGTTTTGACACCGACAACCTCCAAGCCCAAATCTATGACCTGCAAAACCAAAACTGTGAGTATGAATATAGATTCAAAAGAATGAGTTTGGCTGCAGATTCAAGGATTCCGGAGACTCGGCCATCCTTCTATGATGGTGAACCTATGCCTTGGAAGATGGATGACAAGCCTGCATCATCAACAACACCTCCACCTTCTTCACCAACCAAGGAGATATAATCACATGGGTATGGGCACTCCCCTTGGCAACTGCCAAGCTTGGGGGAGGTGCCCCGGTATCATATCACCATCACTTTTATCTTTACCGTTTTCCTTAGTTCGATCTTATTAGTAGTATTTTGATCTAGTAGAATAAAGTTTATGGCATGATCTAGTTGTGAGTTTTGCTTTATTATCCTTCTATGTAATCGAGTCTGTGAGCTATATAATAAAGATTAGTGTTGAGTCAAGGGCTTGATTATTTTGCCATGATCCTAAGTGAATAAAACAAAAGAGAAAGAAATAAAAAGAAACAAAGAGATCATATGGATCTCATGGAGAGTAATGAGCTCACATAGAAAAGGTATGATGAGTAAAAGTTGCTGAGAGTTGACAAGCATAGTTTTGGTCATCGTTGCAATTAATAGGAAGTAATAAAGAAAGAGAGGTATTCACATATGGATATACTATCTTGGACATCTTTTATGATTGTGAGAACTCATTAAAATATGACATGCTAAAGAGTTGACATTGGACAAGGAAGACAACGTAATGGGTTATGTTTTCTTACATCTGAGATAAATTATATTGTCTTGGATCCTCCAACATGTTGAGATTGCCTTTCCCCCTCATGCTAGACAAATTCTTAGCACCAAGTAGAGATACTACTTGTGCTTCCAAATACCCTTAAACCAGTTTTGCCATGAGAGTCCACCATACCTACCTATGGATTGAGTAAGATCCTTCAAGTAAGTTGTCATCGGTGCAAAGTAATAAAAAATGCTCTCTAAATATGTATGATTGATTGGTGTGGGAGAAATAAGCTTTATACGATCTTGTGATGTGGAAGTAATAAAAGCGACGGACTGCATAATAAAGGTTCATATCACAAGGGGCAATATAAAGTGACGTTCTTTCGCATTAAGATTTTGTGCATCCAACCATAAAAGCACATGGCAACCTCTGCTTCCCTCTGCGAAGGGCCTATCTTTTATCATTATCTTCTACCTTATGCAAGAGTCATGGTGATCTTCACCCTTCCTTTTACATTTTACCCTTTGGCAAGCACAATATGTTGGAAAGATCCCAGTATATATGGCTAATTGGATGTGGGTTTTCATGAACTATTACTGTTGACATTACCCTTGAGGTAAAACATTGGGAGGCAAGACTATAAGCCCCTATCTTTCTCTGTGTCCGATTAAAACTCCACACCCATAAGTATTGCGTGAGTGTCAGCAATTGTGAAAGATTATATGATAGTTGAGTATGTGGACTTACTGAAAAGCTCTTATACATTGACTCTTTCCTATGTTATGATAAATTGCAATTGCTTCAATGACCGAGATTATAGTTTGTTAGTTTTCAATGAAGTTTACGATTCATACTTGATATTGTGATTGAATTATTACTCTAGCATTAGAGATCATATGACAAAAATTATATAAGTTGCTGTTATAAGAATGATCATGATGCCCTCATGTCCGTATTTTATTTTTATCGACACCTTCATCTCTAAACATGTGGACATATTTTTCGATTTCGGCTTTTCGCTTGAGGACAAGCGAGGTCTAAGCTTGGGGGAGTTGATACGTCCATTTTGCATCATGCTTTTATATCAATTTTTATTGCATTATGGGTTGTTATTTCACATTATGTCACAATACTTATGTCTATTCTCTCTTATTTTACAAGGTTTACGTAAGGAGGGAGAATGTCGGCAGCTGGAATTCTGGGCTGGAAAAGGAGCAAATATTAGAGACCTATTCTGCACAACTCCAAAAGTCCTCAAACTCCATGGAACACCTTATAATAAATAATTAAAAATCCTCACCAAAGATGAAGACCAGGGGGCCCACACCCTTCTCACGAGGGTGGGGGGCGCGCCCCCTACCTCGTGGGCCCCCTGGTGGCTCTCCGATGACCATCTTATCCTATATGAAGTCTTTTGTTGAGAAAAAAATAAGAAGCAAACTTTCGGGACGAAACTCCGCCGCCATGAGGCGGAACCTTGGTGGATCCAATCTAGAGCTCCAGCAGAGCTGTTCTGCCGGGGAAACTTCCCTCCCGGAGGGGGAAATCATCGCCATCGTCATCACCTAAGCTCCTCTCATCGGGAGAGGGCAATCTCCATCAACATCTTCATCAGCACCATCTCATCTCAAAACCCTAGTTCATCTCTTGTATCCAATTCTTGTCTCCAAGTCCGGGATTGGTGCTAGTAGGTTGCTAGTAGTGTTAATTACTCCTTGTAGTTGATGCTAGTTGGTTTTAATTGGTGGAAGATCATATATTCAAATCCTTTATGCACATTAATACCCCTCTGATTATGAATATGTTTATGCTTTGTGAGTAGTTACGTTTGTTCCTGCGGACAAGGGAGAAGTCTTTCTATTAGTAGTCATGTGAATTTGGCATTCGTTCGATATTTTGATGAGATGCATGTTGTCTAGCCTCTAGTGGTGTTATGTGAACGTCGACTACATAACACTTCACCATTATTTGGGCCTAGAGGAAGGCATTGGGAAGTAATAAGTAGATGATGGGTTGCTAGAGTGACAGAAGCTTAAACCCTAGTTTATGCGTTGCTTCGTAAGGGGCTGATTTGGATCCATATGTTTCATGCTATGGTTAGGTTTACCTTAATACTTTTTTTGTAGTTGCGGATGCTTGCAATAGAGGTTAATCATAAGTGGGATGCTTGTTCAAGTAAGAACAACACCCAAGCACCGGTCCACCCACATGTCAAATTATCAAAGTACCGAACGCGAATCATATGAACGCGATGAAAACTAGCTTGACGATATTCCCATGTGTCCTCGGGAGTGCTTTTCCTTATATAAGAGTTTGTCCAGGCTTGTCCTTTACTACAAAAAGGATTGGGCCACCTTTCTGCACTTTATTTACTTTTGTTACTTGTTGCTCGTTACAAATTATCTCATCACAAAACTATCTGTTACCACTTATTTTAGTACTTGCAGAGAATACCTTGCTGAAAACCGTTTATCATTTCCTTCTGCTCCTCATTGGGTTCGACACTCTTACTTATCGAAAGGACTACGATAGATCCCCTATACTTGCGGGTCATCACTGAATAGGGCTGCCATCCACCAGCGCCACATGCGGGGCATCCTGGCGGCTCATGAGGCCAGGCACCAGGCGATCCTATCAGAGGTGGCGATGGATCCTCGCGAGCCCCCGGCCCTCCAGAGCCTCACGAGGCTCGGGACCTGGATGACTCGTGAGGAGCGACTTCTGCATCGCGTGTCTTCGGCTACTTCAACACTCCTTCAGCAACGGTGCCAGGTGACACTTTTGGTTTGTTCAGTTGGGGGCGCCCCTCGGGCTGCATTATCTCCAAGCCGTGCGGGTCCGTCCCTGCGGCATGTATCGTTCTTTGCATCTATCAGAGCTAGCTTTACCCTTTCCATCAGTTGCTTTATGATTATCACCTGCTTGTCCGGTGCTTCGTCGCCCTTCGCGACCTCCACGCGTTGCTAACCCGTTGTTTGCTCATCCCGCCACTTGGGCTGCTGCTCGGGTCCGTCCCTACAACGCTGATAAACTTGAGACCGACCTCTGATTCGTGGCCTGCCCCGTGCACATCACCTCATCGGGTCCTCAGTGCCTTCACCTTATTGCGGAAATATCGACGGTTGGATAGCAAGCGCGGCTATGCGTTATGATCTCTCTCTCCAACTAACTCGCAGGAACCTCCGGAGCCAGACTACGAGCGGCCCCGTCAGCCACTCCTTTTTCACGTGATTCGCTTGCACGTTGAAAGGGGGGATCCTGAGCATCGCGCCTGAGGGGCTCCTACTGGCTCTCAAGTCCTCGCCCCCTGGCCTTGACCATGGCATCACGACCTCGCATACCAACGGCGGCTAAGCCTTGCTCGAGGGCTGGGACCCGAGGACGTAGAGCGTCCAGATGAGCAAGAAAAAGGGGGACCAGCATGAGCCCTACCTAGAAGCGCCACCACCAGGACACGGTCAGGCGTCGCGCAAGGGAATCACCGCGGGCTCGCGAAGATAAGTCACCCCATGCATATCGGCGTGAACATCACGACCCAGTATTTCGACTCTCGCGATCTCGGTCGGGCAATGCCGCTTTCCTTTTCGGCCTTCAGGAATCTGCTTGCATGCTAAAGGGGACCTCCTGAGCATCGCGCCTCAGGAGCTCCTACCAGACCTCGGGCCGCTCACCTCCTGGCCTTAACCACGACATCACAGCCTGGCATTCCAGCAATGACTAAAGCCTGCCTGGGGACTAGGTCCTGTCGGCGTAGAGCACTAAGCTACCACGAGAACGAAAAGGAGCATCGTGCTGAAGCGAGATACATAGTTGCAACACCAAACTAGGAACGATAACATTGAAGCAAAAGCATTACTGTTTCTTACATACCCCCATGGGGCTCATCACGATTCCGCGCAGGGAAAACAAAAGAAGAGGACTTGGGAGAACCCCGGCCACAGGGCGTCACTAACGACGCCGGGCAGACGTCACTACTATGCTCTAGGCGCGGTGAGAGCTCGGCGGCTCGTAGCAATCATCGTCGCTGGACTCCGGAGAGTCGCTGTATTCCGGGGAGTAGCTGCTGGTGCTGGAGGAGCTGCTGGCAGGTCCAAGGGCAAGTTCAGTGGCTGTGGCTACGCCACGTGGATCGCCTCTTCCGGAGCAGCACTCCAGCCATCGTCCGTCTTCATCGAAGACCTGGAAAAAAAGCATGGAGGCTCCATCGTACTCGAAGTGGATGGCTAGGGCCCCCTCCGGGCAGCAGGCGCGGGCAATCTCGCCCCATCCTCGAGTCATGAAGACGTCGCCCGGGGAGGACGACCTCGACCTCCACTTTCGTGGCTTGGCTACAGCACCCGGGTAATGCAGCCACAGCTCGGCGGGCCCCCTTGGCGGTATCTCCTCGACGAAGAACCTCAGGAGCTGGATCCACATGCGCGGCACCATTGCCGCCCACACCACGAACTTGTGTGAAGTGCCCTCGGCGTGAGTTCGCAAGCCGGCTGGCCGTGCAGCCACGACCTGCCTTTCGTGACTCCGACCCGCGCGGCGCTGGGCGGTGCCCCCTGCCCAGGGCTCCGCACACGGGCATACATAGGGATTGGGAAGCCAGGCGGAGGCCGCTCGTACCAAGGCCGTGTCACCTCCTGCCCCTCACGGGCGTCATGGGAGCGGCCGAGCCTTTTCATCGGCGGGAGTGGCCTAGGCTCTCTTGAGGAGTTTTCCCCTTCTCCGCCGCGGAAAACTTCCTTATCGACGCCATGGATGCTACGGCAAGATGGTGAGACAAGAAGAAGGAAGAGCAGGCAGCGAGAGGATGGAGACGAGCAAGGGGGCTATGCCCCTCCGCTCATTTATAGCCAGAGGGAGGCCAACCGCCGGCCTCCATGATCCCCAGTAATGATGATCTTTTTGCATGCAGCAGGCTCTTGTCAAGTCGAACGGTTGGCGAGGCTGCATGGGGAAGCGGAGACGCCCACGTCCCATTAGGCGCCACGCGTCGAACGAGGCCGCAGGTGGCTGGGGCCCGTGGCGCTCCACCATTGCCCTTTGGCTTCGCCTCAAAGCCAAGTCGGAGTGCGCCTTCGCCCCAAGGGCTACTTTCGGTGTTCTGGGAACTGGTGTACCCAGACTTGTCTGCCTGCGGCCCACGGCATGGCTCCATCGGTGGCCTGGTATGGCCCATCTTCAGCACCAACAACACAAGACCCTCGTGAGGCGGACAACGCCAAGACCTCCAAAAGGAGTGGCCTCCTTAGGTTGGCTCCTGAGGAGCGGAGATTTCTATGCGAGCCCTCACCTCATGTGGCTCAGATGATTCAAGCCATGATGACCAAGGCCAGGCGGGTGCCAGCGGGCGCAGTACATCAGGTTTCCTCTTTGGTGCTAAAGAGGAAGTGCAGGCATGGAGTCCCGAGCCATCAACCAAAGGTTTCCGTTTCCATGCTACATGACCAAGACCGCCAGGACGGCAGGATGGAGGTCATCACTAAGCCCACCACGGCGTCATGACCAGAAGCTTTGCAGGCGCAGACCACCTTTCGTCAGGATAAGATGTACTAGTTGTCTCACTTTGAATTTGGCCGTTGTGGGATCCCTTCCCACCTTCATTTTGGGGGACGAGGACCAAGGCCACTATAAGTATAGCCTAGCCACCACCATGGACGATGGAGGTGGATAGATCATTCAGACCATACTCACCCTCACCAGCTCACACAAGCACAAGAACACACTTCCTGAGGTTGTTCTTCCTCTGTACTAGTTCGTCCTTAGCCCACCTCGAGGCTAATCCACCACAGAGAAGGAGTAGGGTTTTACGCCGTAAGGTGGCCCGAACCTAGGTAAATTGCCTTGTTCCATTTCCTTATAGTTAATGGAGCTAGGCCGTGAGATCAACGAGTTGGCAGGCTGGGGAGGTTGAATTCTTCGCACGCACCCCAGAGTTCGAATCTATCTTGGGTCTGCGAAGCCCTGAATCCAACACTCTCCATATGCCTCCATTAATGGACTTCGGTAATCCTTGTTTATTTGTCTCACTATGAGCTGTGAGTCTCTATGAATGATCAACTTCTTAATTCCCAATTCCGTTACAATTCTGAGCCCGGCAAGGAGCCCTTCATATATCACAGTGTTGTTGGTGGCTTTCTCCTGGGGAAAATGCATTTGGATCACATATTTGAGTTCTTCTCCAGTGGGCGCAACAAGGAGCATGCCAGCCCCTGCGCCTTGTAACGAGAAGGCACTGTCATAATACATGATCCATTCTCGAGGCGCCTCCTTGCCGGGGATAACTATTTCTGGTGTCTCTTCATTCGGAGTGGGTGTCCATTCTGCAATGAACTCCGCCAGTGCCCTACTCTAAATGGTTGAGGTGCTATCATACTTCAGACTAAAACTTGACAACTCTAATGCCCATTCAACTATTCTGCCGGCGGCCCCAGGGTTCCTTAATATGCGTTGCAAAGAGAAGCGAGTGGCAACTGTGATCTTGTGGGCTTGGAAGTAGTGGCGTAGTTTCCTTGAGGACAAGATGAGGACGAAGATCAACTTTTTCTCTCCAGAGTACCTTGACCTAGCCCCCTGCAATAGAGAACTAACAAAGTACATTGGCCGCTGCACTACCCTCTTCCTTGTCATGGATTCAGAACTGCTATTGCTAGATTGCCCTGCTTCTCCCTGATCTGTATCCAACCTTGCCGTGACCCGTCCAATTCCTTCTTCGGGGAGGACAGTAGCTACGACTGTTCTTTCATCTACTTCCCGCTGCGCCACCAGCGCTGCACTAACCACTTGATTGGTTGCCGCTAAGTATAGCAGCAACGGCTCTTGTGGTTTATGAGTGACCAAGGTGGGAGCATAGGAAAGATAGACTTTCAGGTCTTGCAACACTGCTTCTGCCTCCGAGGTCCACTTCATTGGCCCTGCCTTCTTTAGAATTTTGAAGAACGACAGGGCGCGCTCGATAGACTTGGAAATGAACCTACTCATTGTGGCAACACATCCAGTTAAGCGCCTCGCGTCTTTGACTGTCTTGGGTGCTTGAATGTGCTCGATCGCTTTGATATTGTCGGGGTTGGCCTCTATCCCTCGGAGAGACACAAAGAAGCCAAGTAGCTTGCCGGAGGGAACGCCAAATACACATTTCTCAGGGTTCAGCTTCAAGTTGATCTTGCGCAGGTTTGCAAAGGTCTCTTCCAAGTCCTAAATAAGTGTTGATTTATCCTTGGTTTTGACCATCCATGTAAGCTTCTACATTCCTGTGCAGCTGAGACTCAAACCCAATTTGGAGTGCTCTCACAGAAGTGGATCCAGTGCTCTTTAACCCGAAGGGCATCCACACAAAGCAGTACGTTCCACATGGGGTTATGAATGAGGTCTTCTCCTTGTCTTCCTTGGACATGAATATCTCATGGTATCCGGAGTATGCATCCAAAAAGGAAAGCAAATAACACCCAGAAGTGGAATCCACGATCTGATCGATGCGCGGCAAGGGGAAAGGGTCCTTTGGGCATGCCTTGTTCAGATCTATGAAGTCTATGCAAAGCCTCCATTTCCCATTCGCCTTGAGCACCACCATCGGGTTCGCCAACCACATCGGATGCAACACTCCTCTGACCTAACCAGCCGCTTCAAGTTTCTTGATCTCTTTGACAATGAATTGTAGTTGCTCCAAAGCTTGCTTCCTGACTTTCTGCTTGACAGGCCGGGCACGAGGGCAGACAACAAGGTGGTGCTCGATTGCCTCCCTGGGAACACCGAGGATGTCAGATGGTTGCCAAGCAAACACATAGACATTCGCCTGTAGGAAGGCAACGAGCGTGCTTTCCTATTTGTCATCAAGGGCAGAGCTGATGGTGAATGTACCACCAGTGCCATCCAGCCCTGCCGGGACCTTCTTTACAATAGGCGAAGCAACTTTGGAGCTCTTGCTAATGGAACTCTCAGGCAAATCATCGATGGATGCAGCGCACTCCGGAGAGGCGCGCTTCCCGGATTCCTTGCCGGCATCCCTGATAGCCTTCTTTGCTTTCTTGTTTTCCTTGGTAGGAGCTGCAGCTTCTGTGGCCTCGGTAGCGACTGCATCCCGGTACATCTTATCCATGCATATGATTGCATATTTCTTATCCGACGGGATGGAAATGACGCCCATTGGCCCTAGCATTTTCAGAGTGTTGTAGGCATAGTGAGATGCCGCCATGAACTTTGCCAGAGCTGGACGACCAAGAATCCTATTGTATGGCAAGGGGAGCTCGACCACATCAAACACAACCCTCTTGGTCTAGTAGTTTAGTTCTCCGCCAAACCTTGACCGGCAGCGTAATCTTCCATTTAGGATGACTCCTGCCGGGGTTGATTCCTTGAAACGTGCCAGTAATCTTGAGCTCTTTGTGTCCTTGCTAATCACCTTGGGGGAAATTAGATTCAACCCTGCCCCACCGTCAACTAGCATCTTTGTGTCCTTGAGGTTGTGGATTGTTGGCGAAACCAACAATGGCAAACACCCTACTACAGTGGTGCAGTCAGGGTGATCCTCTTCGTCAAAGATGATAGGCGTGCGGGACAATTTGATAGGCTTCTGGGAATCTGCTGCTGGCTCTATGGCAGTGACCTCACATGCCCAGTGTTTGAGCTGGCGGTGAAAGGAGTGCAATGATGCGCCTCTGCCAATGCAGAGGGTCTTAGTTGCTTTCTGGAACTCTTGCTCACTGGTTTCCTCTTCATCCCCTTCATCACTTTCATCATCACCTTCCTTCTTTTCACGTCCTCTAGCAGGCTTTTCTTTCTGCTGGGGAGTCTTGCTGCGGTGGCCTCCTCTACCGCCTCGGCCCTTCCCACCAGCACCTTCTTGGTCTCTCCCCTTGTCATGCTTCCGATACTCAGCTTTTTGCCTTTTCACGAATTTCTCAACCTGATGACACTCTTGGAGATCATGGCCCTTGGTTTGATGGATCTTGTAGTACGGCCCATTTGTCTTCCCGGCTTTTTCGGCCGCGGCAGCCTCCTGGCAATCAGTGCACATGAAAACTTCCTTGCCGGGGGCTTCGGTCTTGGATTTCTTGCTGGTACTAGGGGTGCCAGAATCCTCAACAGCCAGTACTGCCTTCTCTTTACGCTTCTTGTTGCACTTTTTATTCTTCGTCTTCAGGTTATTGGCGTCGTCTTCATCCTCTGAGTCAACTTTGATGTCGTCCTCTTCTCTGGGGAGTCGCCTCCCTTCCTCTGTACGGGTGCACTTATCCGCCAAGGTGTATAGCTCATTCACAGTCTTGGGCAACCAGACGTTCATCTTGGAACGCATCCTCCTGTTGCACATGTTTGATTGGAACGCGGCAATTACAGCTACCGGGTGGATATCTGGAATGTTCATGTGCACCCGGCTAAACCTATGCATGTACTTCTGCAAACTTTCCCCTTCCTTCAGTGGTAGGAGTTGCAACTAGCTGGGCCACCCAGGCTCTTGGTGAACGCTCGTAAATGCACCAACAAACTCATTTCACATGTCAGCCCAGGATGAAATGGAATTCTCCGGCAGGTGCATCGGCCATGACCTGATGTTTGGCTTGAGAAGTAGTTGGGGAACATTCTCATCTCTTCCTTCGGCAGCTTGAATAGCAATTGTGTAGATGAGAACTCTGCCGGGTTCAGCCTTCCATCATACTTCTCTGGTATTTCTAATTTGGAAACATGGGAAGATGGCCAACGGACTTTCCGCAGCTCGCGAGTGAAGGCAGGGCACTCAACCTCGAAAGGCAAGTATCAACCTTCACTGGGCGTGGGTTCGTCGACGTCTCGGCCATTGCGCCTGTCAGATTGGCAGCGGGTCTCGTGGCGCCGCTCTATAGTGACACGTGCATCTTCCCTTCGCCGATCTTCCAGGACTTGCCATTGATCTAGATGGGCCCGTGGATCAAATGAAGCCATTACGCCTCATCGGGCTCCTGGTCGCGTGGTTCTGGTTGAAGCCTTTGCGCTGGCTATCGTGGAGGGGATTGCACCATTAGGGTGGCCCTCTCAACACGGTCAGAAGGTCAGGCCGTTGTTGTTGCTTGCGGACGCCGTGGCGGGCCCACCCACTGCTTTCCTTCCACCTCAGCAAAATCGATCAAACTCTAGATGGTGGCCCTCCACTCATCCCATTGATCGGCCGCAGGCGGGAATCTTAGCAGGAGTTTGGCTCGCGCCATGTGGCTTCCGAAGCATTGCTTGGCATAGACGACGAGGCAGACCACGACGTCGCTCGACTCCTTATAGTACTAGTAGTGGCAGCGCCGCGTTCTCGTTGCTGTGAGCTAGTCGCCACGGCATTACGGTGGTGAGAGGGGTGTGCCTGGGGGTTTACGACCTCGTTCGGCACTTCGTCTTGGTTACCCTTCCCTGGGCAAGGCGCGTGCCCAGTAGCTATGCCTATAATAGGGAAAGCTAGGGGGTCACGACTCACACTAGAGCGGGCGTTGTCGCTGCGGCTGCGCCCACCAGCGCGGTGGGGAGGTGGGACTGAACATTCTCCCCACCCACGCCTTGTGGGACACGGCCGTCGGGATGTTGTTCATGTCGCCCTCCCCATCGTCTTCCACTCCCGCTTCGGCCGTAGGGGGAATGACGACAGCGCCGCCTGCATCGGTAGCATCCCCTATGGCACCTGCATCCCCCAACACCGCCACAGCACCTGCGGTATCTGCGGCTACATGCGAGGGGGCCTTTGAGGTAGAAGGATGAGCTGTTGCGCCGCGCTTCTTCTTGGGCGACATGGATGATGAAGCCAATGATGAAGAAGACAATGATGAAGATTGACGCGTTGTTCACAACCTCGGATTCGCGCAAGCTCCAGCCCCTACCTAGCGCGCCAAAGATGTCGTGGTGGGACACGATCACCTATGGTGCCATCAGCCTCTTTGTGGTTCGGCAAGGGGGGGAGGTCACGTTGCGTAAAGAGAAGAAGCCATGGAACAACACAACAGGGGTGACGCTGGTGGGTTTTACCCAGGTTCGGGCTGCTGTGGAGCGTAAAACCCTACTCCTGCTTTGGTGGATTGAGGGAAGGACCACGATGAACACGCAGTGCTCAAGCCCGGCAAGGTCATCTCGAGGAGAGCAGCTACACGCATATGAGTGTACAAGGGTCCGAATCTTTTTCTAGATTGCCATAGCCCTCCTTTTATAGGCTAAGGGGTAACCACAGTGGCAAAATAGTCTTTTCTAGTGATTAGATAGCTAACAGTGCTATCATACCTAACTCTGGCAATTAGGACAAAGCGCATTAAATGCACTGCTAGGTGTCATGTTGAGGATGCAGCCCGACAAGCCTGCTGCGTGGCTTAATCATCTTCTACCCGTCTGCTTGACACGCCTCTGGACGGGTGTCATATAGAGGTAATCTTCCTTCCAAATGGCTAGCATGTGCCAAATGACAGCCACTTAATCACTTACGGGCTTGACACCGCACTGATAGATGACCTGCGTCGCGGTGCGGTGTAGCGGTGTAGTCTTGGCGGGGAGATTTGCCTTTAGCGGCCCCAGCAATCCTGCCGGGGAAATCTTGGATTCGTCCTTGGGGCGGCCCCGACCTGACCAAGCTCGCCAGCCCGGCAAGGGAGGCTTTCCCTTAGCGATATTTTGTTGCCTTGGCTTGTCTTGGTCTTCTTGATCCGCCTTTTGATCCCTTAAAGAGCTGCTTATCTGGCTTGGTCTTGACTTGTATGCTTGGTGCAGTTTGCTTCCTCGCCATCTGATACGTCTCCAACGTATCTATAATTTTTGATTGTTCCATGCCATTATATTATCTGTTTTGGATGTTTCATATGCATTAATATGATATTTTATATTATTTTTGGGATGAACTTATTAACCTAGAGCCCAGTGCTAGTTTTTCATTGTTTTGAGTTATACAGAAAAGGAATATCAAACGGACTCCAAATGGAATAAAACTTTACATGGTTTTTCTTGGACCAGCGGACACACGTAGGACTTGGAGATGAAGTCAGAGGAGTCCCGAGGCGGCCACAAGCCTCAAGGGCGCGCCCTGAGGGCTTGTGGGCCCCTCGGAGCTCCTCCAATCCTAATTCTTGGCCTATAAATTTAGAAATATTCCCAAACTAACAGAAGCATCCACCAAAATACTTTTCCACCGCCACAAGCCTCTGTTCCCGTGAGATCCCATCTTGGGGCCTTTTTCGGCACCCTACCGGAGGGGGATTCGATCACGAAGGGCATCTACATCAACCTTGCTGCCCTTTCAATGAAGTGTGAGTAGTTTACCACAAACCTACGGGTCCACAGCTAGTAGCTAGATGGCTTCTTATCTCTCTTTGATCTTCAATACAATGTTCTCTTCGATCTTCTTGGAGTTCTATCCGATGTAATATTCTTTTGCGGTGTCTTTGTCGAGATTCGATGAATTGTGGATTTATGATCAGATTATCTATGAATATTATTTGAGTCTTCTCTGAATTCTTATATGCATCATTTGATATCTTTGTATTTCTCTTCGAATTATCGGTTTGGTTTGGACAACTAGATTGGTTTTTCTTGCAATGCGAGAGGTGCTTAGTTTTGGGTTTAATCTTGCGGTGTCCTCACCCAGTGACAAAGTAGGGGTAGCAGGGCACATATTGTATTGTTGCCATCAAGGATAAAAAGATGGGGTTTTCATCATATTGTTTGAGTTTATCCCTCTACATCATGTCATCTTACTTAAGGCGTTACACCGTTCTTATGAGCTTAATACTCTAGATGCATGTTGGATAGCGGTCGATGTGTGGAGTAATAGTAGTAGATGCAGGAAGGATTCGACCTACTTGACACAGACATGATGCCTATATTCATAATCATTGCCTTGGATATCGTCATAACTTTGCGCTTTTCTATCAATTGCTCGATAGTAATTTGTTCACCCACCGTATTATTTTCCTTCAAGAGAGAAGCCTCTAATGAAACCTATGGCCCCCGGGTCTATTTTCCATCATATATTTTCAGATCTATAAACCAAAAACCTTGCTGCAATTTATTTACTTTTATTTTCTTTTACATTTTAGTAATCTTTTATATCTATCTCTATTAGATCTCATCATTGCAAGTGACCGTGAAGGGATCGACAACCCTTTTATCACGTTGGGTGCAAGTATTTGATTGTTTGTGAAGGTGCATAGATTGGAGACTTGCGTGTATCTCCTACTGGATTGATACCTTGGTTCTTAGCTAAGGGAAATACTTATCTCTACTTTGCTGCATCACCCTTTCCTCTCCAAGGGAAAAATCAACGCAAGCTGAAGAAGTAGCAGGAAGAATTTTTGGCGCCGTTGTCGGGGAGATCTACATCAATCCCACCAAGTACCCACCATAAACTCTCATCTCTTGCATTACATTATTTGCCATTTGCCTCCTGTTTCCCTCTCCCCCACTTCTAAAACGTTTTTAGAAAAACACAAAAATATTTTCCTTTTTATTAGCCCTTCTTTCGTTCGTATTTTCGTTAGCTTTTTGGTTGCTCGTGTGTTAGGTTGCTTGCTTTGTCACAATGTCTCAAGAAAATACCAAGTTGCATGACTTTTCCAATACTAATAATAATGATTTTATTAGTGCTCCGATTTCTCCCGCCACTAGTGCGGAATCTTATGAAATTAATGCTGGTTTGCTCAATCTTGTTATGAAAGATCAATTTTCCGGCCTTCGTAGTGAAGATGCCACATCCCATCTAAATACTTTCGTTGAGTTGTGTGATATGCAAAAGAAGAAAGATGTGGATAATGATATTGTTAGATTGAAGCTAGTTTCGTCCTCACTACAAGATCGCGCTAAAACTTGGTTTTCATCTTTGCCTAAAAATAGTATTGATTCATGAAATAAGTGTAAAGATGCTTTTATTTTCCAAGTACTTTCCTCCCTCTAAGATCATCTCCCTTAGGAACGATATTATGAATTTTAAGCAACTTGATCATGAACATGTTACACAATCTTGGGAGAGGATGAAATTGATGATAAGAAATTGCCCTACTCATGGTTTAAGTTTATGGATGATCATACAAAAAATGTATGCCGGATTGAATTTTGCATCTAGAAATATTTTAGATTCCGCCTCAGGAGGTACTTTATGGAAACTACTTTGGGAGAAGCTACTAAATTCCTAAATAACATTATGGCTAATTATTCTCAATGGCATACCGAAAGATCTTCCACTAGTAAAAAAAGTGTATGCGATTGAAGAAATTAATACTTTGAGTGGGAAGATGGATGAACTTATGAAATTGGTTGCTAGTAAAATTGTAACTATTGATCCTAATGATATGCCTTTGTCTACTTTTATTGACAATAATAATGAATATATGGATGTGAATTTTGTTGGTAGGAACAATTTTGGTAATAACGCATATAGAGGTAATTTCAAGCCTAGGCCGTTTCCTAGTAATTCCTCTAATAATTAAGGTAATTCCTACAACAATTCATATGGAAATTATAATAAAATACCCTCTGATCTTGAGAACAATATTAAAGAATTTATTAATTCGCAAAAAGTTTTCAATGCTATGGTTGAAGTAAAATTACTCAAGATTGATGATTTGGCTAGGTCCCATACAAGAAATGGGAATAAAATTCGAACATCTGGGCGACGTGGCTCGAACGGAAAGATTGAGAAACTTGGTTTTTTTAATTCATGTAAATTCAAAACACGGCTGAAAATCATGAAACTTGGCATGGTGTCATGACATAGCACCAACATGCTGTGGTAAATTTTTTGGCCGAATTGGAACAAGCTTTGGTACAAGCTTCTTGCAAACCGAAGCTTATCTCAAGAAGGATCGTGGTTCCGAGAGGGAACGTGTCACCTCCATGTGCGAAACGACATACACTGCCTTCTCCCGCCTTAATTTTTTTACACAGGCAGATTAGACCAAATATAAATATCGTGCTAAAATTTGGAATTATTTCGGGTTCGTTTGGCCTTTTTTATACATTAATTGAATTTCTGGGAACTTAATGTGCATAATTCAAATTTGAACTACAAGCACATGCTCCAGTGCACCAAAGTTGGTTGAAAATCACATGTGTGTCCTTGGGTGAATTTCTAGGTCCCATGCAAGAAATGCGAATGAAATTCAAATATCTGGGCGTCGTTGCTTGGCCGGAAAGATTGAGAAACTTGTTTTTTTAATTCCTGTAAATCCAAAACACGCCTAAAAATCATGAAACTTGACATGGTGTCATGACATGGCACCAACATGTTGTGGTAATATTTTTTGGCCGAATTGGGACAAGCTTTGGTATAAGCTTCTTGCAAACCGGAGCTTCTATGAAGAAGGCTCGTGGTTCCGAGAGGGAACATGTCACCTCCATGTGCGAAACGACAAACATTGCCTTCTCCCGCCTTAATTTTTTACACAGGCAGATTAGACCAAATATAAGTATCGTGCTAAATTTTGGAATTATTCTGGGTTTGTTTGGCCTTTTTTATACATTAATTGAATTTCTAGGAATTTAATGTGCATAATTCAAATTTGAACTACAAGCACATGCTCCAGTGCACTAAAGTTGGTTGAAAATCACATGTGTGTCCTTGGGTGAATTTCTAGGTCCCATGCAAGAAATGCGAATGAAATTCAAACATCTGGGCATTGTTGCTCGGCCGGAAAAATTGAGAAACTTGGTTTTTTAATCCTGTAAATCCAAAACACGCCTGAAAATCATGAAACTTGACATGGTGTCATGGCATGGCACCAACATGCTGTGGTAATTTTTTTGGCTGAATTAGGACAAGCTTTGATATAAGCTTCTTGCAAACCGAAGCTTCTCTCAAGAAGGCTCGTGGTTCCGGGAGGGAACGTGTCACCTCTGTGTGCAAAATGACGTACATTGTCTTCTCCTGCCTTAATTTTTTTACACGGATAGATTAGACCAAACAGAAGTATCGTGCTAAATTTTGAAATTATTCGGGGTTCGTTTGGCCTTTTTTATACATTAATTGAATTTCTGGGCATTTAATGTGCATAATTCAAATTTGAACTACAAGCACATGCTCTAGTGCACCAAAGTTGGTTGAAAAATCACATGTGTGTCCTTGGGTGAATTTCTAGGTCCCATGCAAGAAATGAGAATGAAATTCAAACATCTGGGCGTCGTTGCTCGGCCAGAAAGATTGAGAAACTTGGTTTTTAATTCCTGTAAATCCAAAACACGCCTGAAAATCATGAAACTTGGCATGGTGTCATGACATGGCACCAACATGTTGTGGTAAAATTTGGCCCAATAGGGACAAGCTTTGGTATAAGCTTCTTGCAAACCGGAGCTTCTCTCAAGAAGGCTTGTGGTTCTGAGAGGGAACGTGTCACCTCCGTGTGTGAAACGACATACATTGCTTTCTTCCGCCTTAATTTTTTTACACAGGTAGATTAGACCAAATAGAAGTATCGTGCTAAATTTTGGAATTATTCCGGATTCGTTTGGACTTTTTATACATTAATTTAATTTCTGGGCATTTAATGTGCATAATTCAAATTTGAACTACAAGCACATGCTCCAGTGCACCAAAGTTGGTTGAAAAATCACAAGTGTGTCCTTGGGTGAATTTCTAGGTCCCATGCAAGAAATGGGAATGAAATTCAAACATCGGGGCGTCGTGCCTCGGCTGGAAATATTGAGAAACTTGGTTTTTTAATTCCTGTAAATCCAAAACACGCGTGAAAAGTAGGATTTAGGCGATCAAGGAGGCGAAGAGGGATCCCTTGCGTGCCGCCGGTGACGCCGCTAGTTCCCTCTCTCTCCATCGGCCGCTCCGGCGGCGGGAGGGAGGGGGAACCTCGGGTCTGTTCGCTAGGTGGGTGTGTGGTAGGGTTAGGGTTGAGGGAGACGCTGCCGAGGCCGTTGCGGTGGTGTCGCGTCGGAATAAGTTTCTCCGGGCTCCGTTCGCGGTTAGGCAAGGCTTTTGCCTTCGTCTAGGAGCCAGCGGTGTTTGGGGATCCCCGGATCTCGTCGAGGTCGCATGCTATGGTGGTTGGAGGTCCATCGGCACTGGCTGCTTGGATCCTCAGATGGGCGATGGAGGCAGGGAGACAAAGACCTTTCTTCTTCCTTGTTGGTATAATTTGCTGCTGCTGTTCTTCTCCTTCCTCTGCGCTGATGCTGGTGGGAGATCCTGCTTTGTCCGGGCGGATGGCCCGGTCGCGGTGCTGGACCGGTCGGATGACTCGAGTTCTCTTCCTTTCGGAAGGGACACTTTTCGCGGTACTCAAAGCCAAAGATGGTGGCGACTGTTGCAGGTGTGTTGGATTGATGTCCATGCCCTCTCAGTGCTGGTGTCAAGAAAGGAGGAAGCAGCGTGGCGGCAATTGTACCGTGGTCGAAGATGATGACCTGTTTGCGATTGGTTGCAGATCCGTCTGCTGCAGGGGTCTTCTCTCAAGATTTAGGGATGATGACACAGGGCTCCGGAGATCTTCTTGTGTTATGGTTGTCTTAGGGTACTCTAGGTGTTCATGGTTTTTTGTGTTTGCGTTTCAGAGTGCTTGTAAGGGTCAACTACTTTGTACTGATTCGTGATTTGAATGAAAATTTATCAAAAAAAAAAGATGTATAGGCCTGGGCCAGGATGCGTGGCACGTTTTTTTTTTGAATCAGGTGTGTGGCATGTGGGCCCGCATGGCACGGCCTGTGTAGCAAGCGTGTCATGGGAGGCGGGTGCCGGTCCGTTTAGCCCAAGACGGGCGTGCCAGCCCACGTTTGCTACACAGAACATCCTCACCTCATACCACTCTTCCCTTTCCCTGTACCCGAATCATCATCCGTTCCCCATCTCATCCGTTCCCTTGAGAGCTGCAGCGGCGACATGGGCGGCGGCGGCGCAGCCGGGGATGCCGATGGGTGGGCGGATCAGGACCAGGGCAACGGCGGGAGCCGCGGCGGGGGTGAGGCGAAGCGGTCGGAGATCTATACCTACGAGGCCGGTTGGCACATCTACGGTATGAACTGGAGCGTGCGGCGGGACAAGAAGTACCGACTCGCCATCGCAAGTCTTCTCGAGCAGCTCGTCAATCGCGTGGAGGTGGTCCAGCTCGACGAGTCCACAGGTGACATCGCCCCCGTGCTCTCCTTCGACCACCCTTTCCCTCCCACCAAGTCCATGTTCGTCCCGGACCCCCAAGGCCTCCGCCCCGATCTGCTTGCCACCTCTGCAGACCTCCTTCGCATATGGCGCATCACGGACGACGACGCCGCTGCCCCGGGCGCTGCCGACTCCAACAATGGCTCCGTCCGCTGCAACGGCGTGGGGGCCCCCGCTGGTCAGCAGCCGGGCGTCAAGCTGTGCTGCGAGCTCAACGGCAACCGCAACAGCGACTTCTGCGGCCCGCTCACCTCCTTTGACTGGAACGACGCCGACCCACGCCGCATCGGAACATCATCCATCGATACCACTTGCACCATCTGGGACGTTGAACGTGAGGTAGTCGACACCCAGCTCATAGCCCATGACAAAGAGGTCTATGACATAGCCTGGGGTGGCGCTGGTGTCTTTGCATCTGTTTCTGCGGATGGCTCGGTCCGCGTGTTTGATCTTCGGGATAAGGAACATTCCACAATCATCTATGAGAGTAGTTCTGGCGGCGGCTCCAATTCTGCTGCTACGGATGGTGGGGCTGTGTTGCCGACACCACTGGTTAGGCTGGGGTGGAACAAGCAGGACCCAAGGTATATGGCAACAATCATCATGGATAGCCCCAAGGTGGTCGTGCTTGACATTCGCTACCCAACACTGCCTGTCGTTGAACTCCACCGCCATCATGCTCCTGTGAATGCAATCGCATGGGCGCCTCACTCTTCTTGCCACATTTGCACAGCTGGGGATGACTCGCAAGCACTGATATGGGACCTCTCCTCCATGGGCACGGGGAACAATAGCGGAGGCAATGGAAATGGAAATGGCAATGCTGCTGCAGCTGCAGCAGCAGAGGGTGGTCTTGACCCTATATTGGCTTACACTGCAGGGGCGGAGGTGGAGCAGCTGCAGTGGTCAGCTACCCAGCCTGACTGGGTTGCCATTGTATTCGCCAATAAACTGCAGATTCTCAGGGTCTGATTTCTTCATTCTAGCTTTATCAATGGTGGGGCAGAAAGAGGCAAAGAAGCCCATCATGGATGATGAGAGTTCAGGCAATGGGAGGACGGTAATTTTGCTTTTGCTTTAGTGATGTATGTTGCAGACAGCTGATATGTGTGCTGAGTTGCTGATAGAAATGATGGTTCACTAGGTAGAAGCTGGAATTGACAATGAACTGAGTTATTAAGAGTAATTAGACTTATAGGATTAGTGTTGGTGATACTGAACTAAATTGCTGTTATTTAAATTGCTCGACTCTAGTACTGCTGTTAACTTGCTTATTGCTGCAATTGTCACAAATTTCTGTGTGTGCTTATGTTGTTTCAGTCCCTTAATATCTTTTCTGCTGTATCATTTTTGTATTTAGGGCAAGTAGGAACAAACTTGTTTTAATTGTTCATTTGGTTGAACTCTTGCCATTTTGTTCCGTTTGCATCCCATTACTCATTGTTTAGTTAGTTGGTAGAATATTAGCTGGTGGTTTATCCTTTGTTTTTGGGTTCCTATTGCTGGTGTAGGTGACTTATATGTGGTTGATAAGAAATGGCTTATGTTGATTTGACGCAGCAGAGAAATGGAAAAGCCATTGTTTTCCAAGGAAGGCAAATATACAGTTTCCACTTTGGCTTTATTTCAGTTTACCTCTAGTATTTGAGCTCTCGTAAGTTTTCTTTAGTTGTTTCTTTGTGTGAATATGAGAATTATATCTTTCGGCTAGACAAGAAAGAAATGAGTGCATCTCTAGAATCGGTAACTATATACTACTACTTAAAGATAGATAGAATGAAAAAAGGGACATGGAGCATATAGCTTGAGCTCACATGCACCCTTTTGCAACAGTAAATCTGAAAAAAGCTAAAAAAATCTGATATATTTTTTTGGCAATAGACATTGATGTGTGTTTCACATGCGTGCAAATTTTCACGGTGAAATGACATTCGTGGAGGTCCAAGCAAAACAAATAAAATTGATGCTCCAAAAAGACTTTGGAAGCATTTGGAGCATTAATTTTTTTTTGCAAGACATCCATTGATGTTATTTCATCACAAAAATTTGCACACATGTGAGAAACACTTCAATGTTTGTTGCTAACCTTTTTTTAGTTTTGTTTGAACTTGTTTAGTATTTTTGTTCGGATTTTACTGTAGCACGTGAGCTCCACCTCACAAGAGCACTTTTGTGATAAAAAAATTGAGCAAATTTTGTGATAAAATAAATACAAAGATATCAACACAGTCGGAATCATGAGGCTCCATAATGACAATGGGTTAGGTCTTGAGGAAGCTTAGTTTGGATGATGGAATATTCGATGTTTTAGTTGCTTGTTGCCCGCTGTGTTGCAATACCTAGACTGGTTCGAGCCGGCTATCTCCTTTGGACGAGGCGATCACCTGGATCATGTTCCCCATCCAAGGGAAGCCGCCTTGGTGCTTGGTCCCATCATTGAATCTCCTGTAATTAGACACAATGGATAAAAAGGGCATCTCGCCTCAGGCCGATCCAGACTAGGTTCCATGACCTTGCTCCCGGTAAGGAGTCTGTGCCCTTGGTCAGATCATCCTTGACGTGGTTTTTGACACGCCGGTGAATTATTGTAGAAAACTTATGTTTTGAGGTGGTCCCCTTCAACAGCGGCTACCACACAGTCCTCGGCCGACCTTCTTTTGCCAAGTTTATGGCAGTGCTGAATTACGCTTATCTCAAGCTAACGATGTTGAGCTCCAAGGGGGTCACTACGGTTATGAGCTACTACCAGCGGTCGCACGAGGCCGAGCAGGCAGATGCCGTCGTGGCTGAGCAAGCACTGGCTGTCGTCGTGTTCGAAGAGATCCGCAAGTCAGTGGATCTAGACGACATCACAATGGCCAAGAAGCAAAAATCGGATCCACCTTCTAGCCTGGCCAAAAAACAAAGAAGATTCAAGATTCAGATCGACCAAGTCGATGCCTCCCAAGACGTTGGATATCGGGTCTGACATGGATCTGGATCGGAAATAGAAAAAGCACACTCAGTGACTTTCTTCATTTTTTTGAGAGTACACAATCGCGTACCTTAGCGTACCTTAACTTTATAGAAGACAGAAAATATATACAAGAAGTTTTTACAAGTGGGAAGTGTGATCTAGCACACGACCAAACCGTTGCCAGAGACCCCCAACTCCACTCCTACACTAAATGCTACTATTCACAGAATATGCTAACACCACGGCCTCCACTCCTACACTAAACGCTACTATTCACAGAATATGCTAACACCACGGCCTCCTGCCAACGCCCATATGCGTAATATCTCAAAAGTCTGCAAAGTGAAATGTTGCACCGTGTCGATCGAAGTTCTCGGACCAAAGACAATCCCATTTCTATGCTTCCAAAGCTGCCAGGAGAACAACATCACCAGCGAGTCGAAGCCCTTTCTGTGAGAACTGGATTTTTTGTGTGTGGCAACCGTCTGACATGCCTGGAGTCGAAATGAACTTGCTGAGCATACATTTAACACCTGACCTGGATTCTGACCGGTTAAGCAAACTCTTAGCCGTTTTGCTGAGCCTAAGCGACACGCAATGGGCGGGAAGTCATACATTCATACAGGTTGGCTAATCCAGTTATGGCCCCTAAGAAGGATAAAACCTTGAGCATGTGTGTTGATTATATAGATCTCAAGAAATGATGCCCAAAGGATCCTATGTTCGCTCCCTGCATTGATTAGGCCATCGATTCTACGACGTGTACTTTGGGTACCACCAGATTCGTATGATAGAGTCCGACTATCGGTGCCACACACCAATGGACTATGCTGAAGTACCTGCATGACCAGATCGACATCAATGTGGATGCCTACGTGGATGGCACCGTCATCAAAACCAAAACGACCATACCCTCCTTGCCGACCTGGCGTACACCTTCGACAATCTGCACATGTTCCAAATGAAGTTGAACCCAACAATATGTGTGTTGGCGCACCAAACCAAAACGACCATACCCTCCTTGCCGACCTGGCGTAGACCTACGACAGTCTGCACCTGTTCCAAATGAAGTTGAACCCAACAAAATGTGTGTTGGGGTACCATATCTGAAACTGCTCGGCTTCATCGTCTCCAAGAGAGAGATCGAGTTAAACTCGGAAAAAATCAAGGTGCTTGACAAGCTTGAGGTTTCAAAGAAGCTCCAGAACATACATAAGCTAGTCGGGTGCATGGCATCCCTTAGCTGGTTTATTTCCCGGCTGGGTGAGAATGCCCTCCCTTATATGTGCTACTTAAGAAAGCGAGAAGTCTGACTAGACCAATGAAGCTAAGTCGACTCTTGTCCACATCAAGCGTCTGCTCGACACCAACCCCATCCTTGTTGCACCAGCGGACAACGAGCCTAAACTCCTTTGTATATCTGCTCCTAATCGAGTTGTTAGTGCAGTCATCGTAGTGGAGCGCGAAGAGGCACACCATGCCTACATGGTACATCACCCCGTCTATCACTTTGACGACCTCGATCTGCACTACGTGAAATGTGCCGGCAATGTGGTGGGCGACCCCTTAGCCAAGATGGTCGAGCTATGGGAACCAGTATCTGTTGAAATTTCCTCAAGATGCAGCACAAGACTAAAACAAAGTTGGAGTTAGAACCGGAGCCCGAACTGACACCCGATGGCTCGAAAGCTCCTGAGTTATCCGACACCGGGCAGGTCGTGGTGGTGATCCCGACTTCGACCAAGCCAATTCTCACATATTTTTATGGCATTCATTTTTTCTAGTGGCCCTGCAGATGTAGAGCAACGTATGGCTGCCATGAAGGGCGAGCTTGATCAGGCTCGTGCCGAGGTGCAGGGCCTTAAGGAGAAGGCGAAGGAGGATGCCGACCTGCTCCGCCATGAGCAGAAAATGCTCAAGGCTGCCCAGTCAACGGTGGGCGTGGTCGAGGAGGACCTCACGAATTGCGTCAAAGATCGTGATTCATTGAAGGCCAAGAAGGACGCTGCTGATGCTGAAGCAAAGCGGCTCACCCGGGACCTTCAAGAGGCCAAGTTTCTGTTGGGAAACGTAGTAGAAAAACAGAAAATTTCGCCCTATGATCACCCAGGAACAATATGAAGATGCATATAAGGTTTGGATCAATGATCGTTACCGACTCCGGAATGCAGCGGAAGTAGACGAGTCTGTGTAGATCGTACTTGGAGTCCCACGTATCGTAGATGAACGATCCCGCGAACCGCTCACGAACGATCGCTCGAATGGAAGACCGAAAACACGACCTCTCTACTTGGTGGCAAGTGTATGGTCTTCATGGTCCGGCGGCGTTTCGCCATACAGAGCTAATCTTCATCACAGAATTAGAGGGAGAAGATTAGAATCACACTTGGCTTCTAATTATGAGGATTAGAGGATCTAGGTAAGCTCTAATTGATCAACTAGGACTAGAACTAGAGGAGGCTCCAAAACTTTGTGTTATCAAAAGGGCCAATACCGTATATAGGTTAGAGGAGGAGGGAGGGGCGGGCTACCACCGAGGAGAGAAACACCCTTCTTGGAACCCCTAGTCACCCCCCCAATAAAAGGAAAGGAGGGCGCTACTTCCTATTGGGCCATGGTGGCCAAATACTCCTTCCACCACTAGGCCTTTTAAGGCATGTTGATATTAAATTAAATATAAAAGTCATCTAACAATTACTAGAACCTTTTATTATTAATTTAACACCTTCGGAAATTTTTTTCTACCTATATATTATTCATCGAAATACCTGGTATTTTCCGATAAACTCTAGAACCCTTCCGGTGACCCCGAAAAGCTTCCGATCCTCTCGAAAATATTCTGAATATTAATGAAAAAATTCCACAACTAAATCCTCGGTACTCTTGTCCTACTAACACTCAGCATATCGTGATTAACTTAAGCTTATGACCCTGTAGGTTTGGTAAATCATAAACATGAACGAAACCCTTCGTTCAATGATTGATAGCGGAACTGTGGACGTCCATATCGGTCCCTATGATTACACGAATGGCATTCGAGTGAACCTTTGGTTATCATGTAATGTTCCCTTTTCTTCGTGATACTTTACAAAACCCGAGATGTGTCGGTATCCTCTTGAGTCATGCACATGCTTACTATATCGTCATCCTCATTACCGGTTTTGTTCTCCTTTCTCGTTGAAGTGTTCCGGCATTCCCGTGACATAGTCACCTGTCTCTGGCTGGACGATGATGGATGCCGTGACACCAAGAGGGCCCTAAGAATATCTCTCTATTGTCGGAGGAGCAAGTCCCACTCTCGAGCTATCTAGTCCCTTGTCAAACCTCCCAATGAACATGTAAGTTGTCGTTATGATCACCGTGTTACAGATGACGTTTGAGCAACCCCAAAGTTCATCGTACGGTAGGAAGTGACTATGATACTCTGATGGTCTGAGAAACTAGAAACACATGTTAACGCTCCGTCTTATAACAATTGATTTCAGACGATATTATCTCAAAGTATAAGAAACAAGTTTAGGTCGATTAAATATGTTCATTCTTCTAACGCCATACTCCCAATGTTGTTTTAGAACTATGGTTGCACTTAACGATATCCTAAGATCCGGAAAACATGATCACCAACAACACTTGAGCCAGTCTTAGAGGCAACACTAGGAACCTATTATTTACCGTTTACCATTCCACACGTGCATGTGAGTTTTCCATTGAATCGCATATTTCAACATCATAGTAGTTATGACATGAATTATAAACTCTTAATTATGATCATGAAAATATAATAATACAATATTATTGCCTCTAGGGCATATTCCCAACAGTTCCAGGCGACATCTGCAAAGGAGGAGCTAAAGCAATCCTCGGAAATTGTATCCGGTAAGCCATATCTTTTGTAGTGTATCTTCGGGAGTCAAGCTTTCACCGAGCTGATGCAAGTGTGGCATTCACAAGCTTCTTTCCTCGACCCGGCTCTCAGTGTCGCGCATGCTTTCCACTTCTGAAGTGGTAGCCATGACGAGGCGCATGAGAAGGCGTGGCTGTTCTTGCGCCAATTCCAGTATTCGACGCGTAGTGTCGTCCTCAGAGAGAAGCTAAAGTAGCTCAAAGAGCCGCACAACCTAGTGCAGCTACTGATGGAGTAGATCTTCAAGGCCTTATGACATGAATATGCCCTTCCAACCTCATACTTCGAGATTTCGCAGTGCCTTTAAGTAGGGTGAGATCGGATCCGGGCATGGCAAGTGTCAGCCTACCGAGCAGGAGCTCGACACACCTGTGCGATGATGCAGATGCACTTTCCTGATCTAGACCTTGAGCCGGTCGCCACTGTCGGGCCCTGATAGATTTTTTCATGCCATTATATTATCAATCCCGTATGCTTTATATCCCATTTTATATTATTTTTGTGCACTAACTTATTAACTTAGCGCATAGTGCCAGTTCCTGTTTTTTTGCCCATTTATTTGTTTCACAGAAAAACCATACCAAACTAAGTCCAAAGACGATGAAAATGTACGATGATTTTTTCTGGACTAGAAGAGACCCTTGTGATAGCAACCTTTATTATGCAGTTTGTCGCTTTTATTTCTTTACCATCACAAGTTCGTACAACGCTTATTTTCCCTTGCAATAAAGATCATACATATTTTAGGAGCAATTTTTATTGCTTTTTGCACCGACACAACTTACTTGAAGGATCCAATTCAATCCATAGGTAGATACGGTGGACCCTCATGGCAAGAAACTGGGTTTAAAGGTTTTTGGATGCACAAGTAGTATTTCTACTTAGTACGAATTTTTTGCTAGAAAAAGATCCTAAGCAAGCACAACATGTTGGAGGACCGATAACAATATAACTTCTATGCAAATATACCCAAACATAACTCATCATGTTGCCTTCCTTGTCCAACTTCAACTAATTTTCTCAAGTTTAAAAATACTTAAAGGGCATTCACAATCTTAAAAGATGTCCAAGATAATATATTTATATGTGAAAGTTCTTTTTCATATACTAATCATTCATGCATTGCTTGTATGACCAATATTGTGATTGTCAAGCTTCAATAGATTTTACTTTCTAAACCCAATGTGAAACTACTACTAGTCACGATACAAGCATATGAAGCACATATAATTTCAACTTTGTGATATTCAATTCATTCAACAATTTACTCTTCGGATATAAGTGAAGAGCGAGAATAAATGACAAACTACTCCAAAAAGATATAAGTAAAGATCAATGAGTAGTCAAACAATTAAGTAGCTATGTGAGGACTCTCTCTCATTTAAAAATTTCAGATCTTAAATATTTTATTCAAAGAGCAAACAAATATAAAAGACATTCCAAGAATAGCACATATCATGCAAAGAACCAAAAACTTAGGCTCAATCGATACTAACCGATAATTATTGATGTAGAAAGGTGGGATGCCTACTGGGGCATCCCCAAGCTTAGATTGCAACACCCACGATGCGGCTATATCTCCCACGTGTCGGAGCACGACTTAGAGGCATAACCGCATAGTAGGCATGTCGCAAGAGGGGCAATCTTTACACATCCCATGTACTGAATAAGAAAGAGGTACAGAGTTGGCTTACAATCGCCACTTCACACAATACATGAATATAGCATTACATCATCTAGTTACAACCAAGGTCCGACTACGGAACCAAATAAAGAAAGACCACCCCTAATGCAAAAGATCCCCGATCACCCCAACTGGGCTCCACTACTGATCGAAAGGAAAATGAAACAACACAACGCACACGATCTTCATCGAGCTCCTCCTTGAGCTCGGTTGCGTCACCTGGACGGTTATCATCGGCACCTGCAACTGTTTGAAGTAATCTGTGAGTCAAGGGGACTCAGCAATCTCACACCCTCGCGATCAAGACTATTTAAGCTCATGGGTAGGAAAAGGTAGTGAGGTGGAGCTGCAGCAAGCACTAGCATATATGGTGGCTAACTTACGCAAATGAGAGCGAGAAGAGAAGCAAAGCACGGTCGTGAACTAGAAGTGATCAAGAAGTGATCCTGAAACTATTCACGTTCAAACCTAACACAAGAACCGTGTTCACTTCCCGGACTCCACCGAGAAGAGACCATCATGGCTACACACGCGGGTGATGCATTTTAATTAAGTCAAGTGTCAAGTTCTCTACAACCGGACATTAACAAATTCCCATCTGCCCATAACCGCAGGCACGGCTATCGAAAGTTCAAAACCCTGTAGGGGTGTCCCAACTTAGCCCATCACAAGCTCTCACAGTCAACGAAGGATATTCCTTCTCCCAGGACGACCCGATCAGACTCGGAATCCCGGTTACAAGACATTTCGACAATGGTAAAACAAGACCAGCAAGACCACCCGCTGTGCCGACAAATCCCGATAGGAGCTGCACATATCTCGTTCTCAGGGCACACCGGATAAGCTAAGCGTACAGGAGCCGACGTAACCCAAGTTGCCAAGGGATGGCCCTGCTCGGTGCTCTAGTTTGGACCAACACTCAGAGGAGCACTGGCCCAGGGGTTTAAAATAAAGATGACCCTTGAGTCTGCAGAACCTAAGGGAAAAAGGCTAGGTGGCAAATTGTAAAACCAAGGTTGGGCCTTGCTAGAGGAGTTTTATTCAAGGCGAACTGTCAAGGGGTTCCCATTATAACCCAACCGCGTAAGGAACGAAAATCAAGGAACATAACACCGGTATGACGGAAACTAGGGCGGCAAGAGTGGAACAAAACACCAGGCATCAGGCCGAGCCTTCCACCCTTTACCAAGTACATAAGTGCATTAATTAAATAAGAGATACTGTGATATCCCAACAAATCCATGTTCCAACATGGAACAAACTTCAGCTTCACCTGCAACTAACAACGCTATAAGAGGGGCTGAGCAAAAGCGGTAACATAGCCAAACAACAGTTTGCTAGGACAAGGTGGGTTAGAGGTTTGACATGGTAATATTGGAGGCATGATAAAGCGTGTGGTAGGTATCGCGGCATAGGCATAGCAAAAGAGTGAGCAACTAGCAAGCAAAGATAGAAGTGATTTCGATGGTATGGTCATCTTGCCTGAGATCCCGCGAGGAAGAAGAACGAGTCCATGAAGAAGACAAACAGACGAAGTCGAACAAATCCTCACAAATGAGACGTTGTCGGAACTAACCCGAAGAAGCAACACCGGAAAGAAGCAAACAACATAGTAAACAACCATCACATAAACATGGCATGATGCACAACCAAGTATGATGCATGTCCGGTTTAATGAAGCATGGCATGGCAAAGTGCACAAACAACACTACAAGTTAAGTGGAGCTCAATATGCAACGAGTTGCATATTGACGGAACACCATAATAGGTTATTTAGTTCGATCTCGTTTATGTACTCAACAATATTAAATGTTGTTAAGCATGGCAAGAGATGAAGCAAAAGTAAACTACACAATCTAAGCAATTTAAAGGGGGCCGGATATAACAAACAACGAATCCGGTAAACCCCCATATGCATTTAGCAATTTAATGCAAACAACAATTTTAAACATTTTAATTGTTGTTATCATGATGCGGATGACATGTGCAAGTTTAATGCAATTTTTGTTAAAAGTTGACATGAGCGCGATGAGAGCATTTGTGTCACCGTGGTAGAAAGAAAGGGGTGCCACGGCGACGAAACGGAAATGATGTCGCGACAACATTTCGATGATCCGGTAGCTCACGGGGATACGGTGCAAAAGGAAGTGGGTGCGAGTGTGTCATGCAAGAAGATGGGGTGCTCCCGGATACCGGGTTCCCACGGGTCGACGGCATGGCAAACGAGGGGAGACGTGTAATGACAACTCAGACACGGTGCGAACGCGGGCATCACATACAACATGCATTTGTCCATGGTCGTTGGTCCGACAGTTATACCTTCCAAGGGTGCATTTCGAGGCGGAACGAGTCGGTGCAAAGTAGAGGAAGTAGACGTTCTCGCGACGGTAGAGGAAGTAGTGGTACACGTCTCGGAGAAGGACTTGACGCATTCGATGTTTCCGAGGGCGACGGTAGGGGAACTTGGTGTTAGTGCTACACGGGTCTTCGGTGACGGTCGATGTACATGGCAAACGTAGAGGTACTATGCTTCGGTCGTCGTGGTACTTGGCGATAGTAGTGGTACAAGGGTTGTAGCCGGCCTTGGCGGTTCATTGTGTAGTCGTAAACGTTCCGTAGATGTTCATGCCGTCGTAGCCGTTCGGATCTTGGAGCGATGGTAGTCGTTCGCTTGACGGTCTTGAAGGATTCGAAGGGGTACTTGGCGGTCTGTCATGGTACTTGGCGTTGTTCCCTGTTCAGTGGTCGTTGGACTTGGCGTCAATAGCAATGGCAATTTGAGGTGCATGCTGACAGCGGTGCGTCGTGGTTCGGCACGAGTGCAGGAGGCCGGGGCGGATGATGCAGATGGGCCTCGCTGGGGGTCCACAGCAGAGGCGAGCACTGGTGGTGGATCGACCCTCTGCCTGCTTGAAGCAGGAACACGGCGGCGCAGCAGCAGCTAGCGAGGCGTGGGGGAGGTCTAGCGCGGCACCGGAGACGGGGAACGGGTGCAGGAAGATGGACCCGGCCAGAACTGCTGCTAGTGGCGCTCGGCAAACCTGGGGAAGCGGCGGCCGTGGACTTGGCTGGAGAGGACGGCTCAGGCAGGAGCTGCATCGGACGGCGAGGTCGCCGGTAGGAGAGGCTGCGACGTGGCTGGTGGAAGACGGGTAGCAGCGGAGGTTGAAGGCTGGCGAAGGGCTCACCGGAGCATCCAGTGCTCGCGGAGGCCGAGGCATGGTGCAGGGGAGCGACGGAGGCGTCACATCGGACGACAGTGATGCACAGGAGGTGGCCATTGTTCTCCATACGAACTCGAGGAGGGATGACGCGTCGGGCAGCGCGCGGACATAGAGGAGAGGGAAGGCGCGGCGGCACTGAAGAGAAGCGATGAGGGGAGGAAGGGAGAGGCCATGGATCGGGCGAAGGAGCTCCTCTCCCTCGGCTCTATGCGTGCGGGCGACAGGAAGATGCAGGGGATCGAGGGAGAGAAGAGCGAGGGGTCGGGACGAAGGGTCTCTGGCGGTGCGAGGGAACGAGAGGGAGAGGTAGCGATCGGCTAGGGTTAGAGCAGTGGGCTGCGAGAGGCCTTGGACCAAATGGGCCAGCGCGGTGGAGGTCTACTGGTTGGCTGGCCTGGGCCTTAGGGAGGAAAGTGGGGAAGCAGGCCAGCCTGGCACTGAGGCCCAAGTGGCCAACTGGACCTCTCTCTCCCGCTCATATTTCTTTAGCAGAAAAGACAATAGAGAGAGGAAAAGAAAAGGAGGTTTAGGAAAAGATTTTGGACATGGGGATAATTTTCCCGAATTCACAAAAATACGCTTGTTCCGATAAAATAGAAAAGGCCAAGATTGGAAGATGTAAATTCAAACTCATTTGAATTTAATTCAAATGGGTTTGAACTAGGACTAGGTTTTAGGAGTATCCAACAATGTTGAGAATTTTGGTAGAGCTCCGGAAAATGATGAAAGAATAAATGGCAAGATCAGAGAGTCAACACTTGAAGAAGAAAAGGCTAAGGGATTTAATATGCAAGTGTGTTAAGGTGAATTCCAAATTAAAGAAATATTTACTATAGCTCCCTAATATCGGGAGGATATGTTATAAAGAGAAGTCACCCTTCCCTCGATTTAAATGGATCGAAGATCCATGCCATTTATTTAGTTGAGTTAAAAAATGACATGATGACATGATGCAATGCAAAAATAAAAGGGCAGGCACAAATGAAACACACGGCGAAACCCGGAACATATGGAAGTCTTCTTGAGCATCGGTCTCGGGGCGTCACAACACTCCACCACTACGAGAGGATCTCGTCCCGAGATCTAGGATGACACCGGATAGAAAATGGAAGAGGAAGAGGTAAAACAAAGTTGCTTCTTTGACAAACGAGTGAAACCAATGAACCTTGAGAGGTTAAACGATTGGAAAGAAGAATACAACGGAGATGAACGAAGTTGAAAACACTCCGTTAGAAAAGAGGAACAAGGAACATCACGAGAACCCTGTAGGTTGAAAGACATGAGAAAAGGGTTGCAATGGGAAAGAAGTACATGCAAGCACTCCGGTAGAACGAGATGTACAAGGAACGATAAGGATCAATTACGACAACACTCCGATTGAAAAGTGATAAGGAACTTGATAAGATGAAAAAGAACTTGAGCAGAGGGCACACCACTCTGGTTAAATGGATAAGCACGAAAAGAACACGATCCTGACAAAATAAGAAGATGGGTTGAAGAGAGCAACATCACAATGCCTCCGGAAGAAATGAGAGGATGGAATGGAATGAACAGAGGAGAAAACAATATCTTCTACCTCGAATGAGCTTGAAAGCATCTTTAGGAGAAGGGTCGAACGGAGTTGTTGGAAAAAAACAACAACGAGAGGATAAGCTTGATGTGGGCTTATGGAAGACATCTTAAAATTTGAGGTGAAATTCTGCCACTCACGGGAAAAAGATTTGATTGAGAGCTAGAAAAGATAGAAAGCTTCTCCCATCGAGGTGATAAGAGAACTTGGATCATAGGTAATCATCACAAAGAGCAACATTCCCAATGGAAGGCTTTAGGTGAAATATAACCCAAGATAACTCCAAGGAATAGAGTGATGGGTTGAAAAGATGTCCTAAATGAACTAAAAATTATGGATTTAAGATATGTCATTTCGAACAACTTGTCGATCATGAAACATGAAGGGAAATTGTCAAGAAATACATAACACCATCTCAAAAGATAAGTTAGAAAGAATTGCACTTTGAAATGCAAGATGCAGAATACTTGAGCTCCTCTGAAAAGAACCTCGATGAACAATTCAAGAAGGAATTAAATCCTTGCCGAACCATCATGTAGAACCTCCATGAATAACTCCGGTAACAAAATGATAATAAAAAGAAAGGAAATTTGAAAACACCAGGTGAAGCCTTGTAATGATTAGATGAAGCTTTGAAATGATATAACCGAGAAAACTTGGAACTCCGGAAAGAAGATAAAGCATCTCAAACCGAGAATGTGATATGATGAACCACTCCGGAAACAAGAAATTAGATCACTTGGATGAAACAAGAATAAGAATTATGTTATGCGTATCCTTCACCAATATAGATTGATGACAAGCAACAGATTTGGCATACTACTTATTCTCGTAGAAAGGATTAAGATAGATATGGCGCAAACTTGGGAAGATCTTCAACGAACCACCGGTAGAATTTGGAAAGCACGAATGCATCGATATGATAAACGAAGGAAGAAGAATCTTGGAAGAACCACCGTAAGAATTGAACAAGGAAATAGCAAAAGCACAAATCACCGGAAAGAATTGGAAAACGAATGAAGATACTTGAGGGAATTTGATACAAGTGAACGAAGAGATCGTGAACTGATTAGATAATACTTGAATGATGCACCGGTAAGATTTGGAGAACGAGAGCTGAAAGCTGGAATGAATAATTCTGAGATGATGGGCTCCGAAGAATCAAACTGAAAAGACTCCTGAATTGTTCCAGCTGGGTGAAAGAATTCTCACAATTTGAATACAATTATGAGAGGATGGCGGTAAGCTAGCATCATGAATCTTCAAGAGAACGGATAAGGATTTGAGAGGAACTCTTCTTCGGTCTTCAAATGTTGAGAATGACGATGAGAAACACCACCATGAATTGTTGAGACACTCCGGGATGACGAATAGAAAGGTTGAGCCAACGATGAAAAGAATTTGAAAATGATCTTGGAGAAAAGGCATTTGACTGATGATAACTCATTCTTACGTCAAACTTAGAAAGAATTTGAGAAGCTCTGGGAAAATTAGAAGAGTCATGTAAGATCCTGGGAAAAAGACCTGTGGGTTAGGGCCCACTCAAAAGAAACACCGTTGAAATGATTTAAAAGAGAGATTGCACCGGTTGAATTAAATAGCTTGAATGAGATAACATCCTCGAAAGAGCTTGAACGAAAGCAGAGTGGAAACACGAATCTTCTGAGATATCTTCCGCACTCCGGAACAATATAATAGCGAGAGGTGAAAGATTAAGAGGTGCAACGACATGAGTAAAAAAACATTTGAAAAGAGGAAAAAGGATGTGATCACCATCGAAAGATTGCATTGAAAACACCGGGGAAGATAAAATAACAAAGAATGATAAACTTGAAACTTCCTTTAGTATCTTCCTGATAATCACCGGATAAGGATATTGACGAAAAAGAATGGGGATACTTCCCATCAATAAGATGGATACTTGATTAAGAGATCTGAGTCCTTGAAGAAAAAAGGTGGGTGGGCGGGAAAACAAAGGCTACTTGGGATGAATGAAACAAACACCGTTGTGAAGAACTGATAATTGATCTTGCTGATGTTGAAATGATCGGATCCACTTGAATAGAAACACGCCGGTTGAAAAGGATTGACATGACAATCTCGATTATCATGAAGGATCAGTATTCCCATAGAAATATGAGAATATCGCTTAGGCAAGGTATGGAATCAACACTTGACCTTGAAGCAACTCGAATAGCACAAACCAAAACAAAACAAAGGATTGGCTTGCAGAATAAGTTGGAACAAACATATGATAGAGATTTCGTCCGAAGTTTTCATGGTGGGGCCCACACGGGCTCGATCGTACAGCACCATCATGTACAAGGCAGTGCACATGACATACGAAGTGTCCTCGAGTCAACATAGACAAGGACTCTTTAAGACACAACGAGACCATTGTAAAACCAACCGTGAATAGGCGGACCACTAGACGTCAAACCCCAATCTCATATCATACATCTGTCAAAAAGATATCCTAAGAGCTACTTGAATTCCCAGTTATAAACTCCCAAAACTTTCTGGTTATACAATCAGGTGTTGGGGATACAGGGGAAGCATAATATCTCACCCAAACTAGCAAATCCTACATCAAGCTGTATCCATCCTTCAACACATAACCAAAAAACCTTCGGAAATCATTTACCTCAACCTTCGAAAAGCATCCGTTATACGAGTTACGGCAATAATCCTGAACTCCCGAACTCCCGCCCCAGTACTGGGTGGCGTCGAGGTTATCTCACCAACAACTGCATAAAAGAGATTTTCGATGTCGGCGAAACTCAGGTATTCCAGAACTGCAACGATAAAATTGTGACGACAACACCTCGGAGCTCAACTCCCCGGGACACTGCCACAACCCGTAAATGTCAGGAGGCACCAAGAACAATGTTCTCGTCACAAAACCATTGGAACGATTCCAAGATACCCGCGTGATCCTAAATTTTTTTAGTGAAATTTGAGAAGAGAAGAGTCAAAACTCTACGTCAGGAGGCCTCACCAGAGCGAGGAAGGGACTAAGGAGTAAAAATAATCCTACTCTCCGATATATATAATCCTATAAGACTCAAAACATATTTCTAGACTCAACAACGCCAGCGATTCGATCAAGCAGGGGGGCTCCTAAGTTGAGGAAGGCTCTGATACCAACTTGTAACACCCACGATGCGGCTATATCTCCCACGTGTCGGAGCACGACTTAGAGGCATAACCGCATAGTAGGCATGTCGCAAGAGGGGAAATCTTCACACATCCCATGTACTGAATAATAAAGAGGTACAGAGTTGGCTTACAATCGCCACGTCACACAATACATGAATATAGCATTACATCATCCAGTTACAACCAAGGTCCGACTATGGAACCAAATAAAAAAGACCACCCCTAATGCAAAAGATCCCCGATCCCCCAACTGGGCTCCACTACTGATCGAAAGGAAAATGAAACAACACAACGCACACGATCTTCATCGAGCTCCTCCTTGAGCTCGGTTGCGTCACCTGGACGGTTATCATCGGCACCTGCAACTGTTTGAAGTAATCTGTGAGTCAAGGGGACTCAGCAATCTCACACCCTCGCGATCAAGACTATTTAAGCTCATGGGTAGGAAAAGGTAGTGAGGTGGAGCTGCAGCAAGCACTAGCATATATGGTGGCTAACTTACGCAAATGAGAGCGAGAAGAGAAGCAAAGCACGGTCGTGAACTAGAAGTGATCAAGAAGTGATCCTGAAACTATTCACGTTCAAACCTAACACAAGAACCGTGTTCACTTCCCGGACTCCACCGAGAAGAGACCATCATGGCTACACACGCGGGTGATGCATTTTAATTAAGTCAAGTGTCAAGTTCTCTACAACCGGACATTAACAAATTCCCATCTGCCCATAAGCGCGGGCACGACTTTTGAAAGTTGAAAACCCTGCAGGGGTGTCCCAACTTAGCCCATCACAAGCTCTCACGATCAACGAAGGATATTCCTTCTCCCAGGACGACCCGATCAGACTCGGAATCCCGTTTACAAGACATTTCGACAATGGTAAAACAAGACCAGCAAGACCACCCGTTGTGCCGACATATCCCGATAGGAGCTGCACATATCTCGTTCTCAGGGCACACCGAATAAGCTAAGCGTACAGGAGCCGACGTAACCCAAGTTGCCAAGGGATGGCCCTGCAGGGTGCTCTAGTTTGAACCAACACACAGAGGAGCACTGGCCCAGGGGTTTAAAATAAAGATGACCCTTGAGTCTGCAGAACCCAAGGAAAAAAAAGGCCAGGTGGCAAATGGTAAAACCAAGGTTGGGCCTTGCTGGAGGAGTTTTATTCAAGGCGAACTGTCAAGGGGTTCCCATTATAACGCAACCGCGTAAGGAACGCAAAATCAAGGAACATAACACCGGTATGACGGAAACTAGGGCGGCAAGAGTGGAACAAAACACCAGGGATAAGGCCGAGCCTTCCACCCTTTACCAAGTATATAGGTGCATTAATTAAATAAGAGATATTGTGATATCCCAACAAATCCATGTTCCAACATGGAACAAACTTCAGCTTCACCTGCAACTAACAATGCTATAAGAGGGGCTGAGCAAAAGCGGTAACATTGCCAAACAACGGTTTGCTAGGACAAGGTGGGTTAGAGGTTTGACATGGCAATATTGGAGGCATGATAAAGCATGTGGTAGGTATCGCGGCATAGGCATAGAAAAAGAGCGAGCAACTAGCAAGCAAAGATAGAAGTGATTTCGAGGGTATGGTCATCTTGCCTGAGATCCCGCGAGGAAGAAGAATGAGTCCATGAAGAAGACAAACAGACGAAGTCGAACAAATCCTCACAAACGCGACGTTGTCGGAACTAACCCGAAGAAGCAACACCTAAAAGAAGCAAACAACATAGTAAACAACCATCACATAAACATGGCATGATGCACAACCAAGTATGATGCATGTCCGGTTTAATGAAGCATGGCATGGCAAAGTGCACAAACAACACTACAAGTTAATTGGAGCTCAATATGCAACAAGTTGCATATTGACGGAACACCACAACAAGTTATTTAGTTCGATCTCGTTTATGTACTCAACAATATTAAATGTTGTTAAGCATGGCAAGAGGTGAAGCAAAAGTAAACTACACAATCTAAGCAATTTAAATGGGGCCGGATATAACAAACAACGAATCCGGTAAATCCCCATATGCATTTAGCAATTTAATGCAAACAACAATTTTAAACATTTTAATTGTTGTTATCATGATGCGGATGACATGTGCAAGTTTAATGCAATTTTTATTAAAAGTTGACATGAGCTTGATGAGAGCATTTGTGTCACCGTGGTAGAAAGAAAGTGGTGCCACGACGACGAAACGAAAATGATGCCGTGACAACATTTTGATGATCCGATAGCTCACGGGGATACTGGTGCAAAAGGAAGTGGGTGCGAGTGTGTCATGCAAGAAGATGGGGTGCTCCCGGATTCCGGTTTCCCACGGGTTGACGACATGGCAAACGAGGGGAGACGTGTAATGACAACTCAGACACGGTGCAAACGCGGGCATCACATACAACATGCATTTGTCCATGGTCGTTGGTCTGACAGTTATACCTTCCAAGGGTGCATTTCAAGGCGGAACAAGTCGGTGCAAAGTAGAGGAAGTAGACGTTCTCACGACGGTAGAGGAAGTAGTGGTACACGTTCGGAGAAGGACTTGACGCATTCGATGTTTCTGAGGGCGATGGTAGGGGAACTTGGCGTTAGTGCTACACGGGTCTTCGGTGACGGTCGATGTACATGGCAAACGTAGAGGTACTATGCTTCAGTCGTTGTGGTACTTGGCGATAGTTGTGGTACAAGGGTTGTAGCCGGCCTTGGCGGTTCATCGTGTAGTCTTAAACGTTCCGTAGATGTTCATGTCGTCGTAGCCGTTCGGATCTTGGAGCGATGGTAGTCGTTCGCTTGACGGTCTTGAAGGATTCGAAGGGGTACTTGGCGGTCTGTCGTGGTACTTGGCGGTCTGTCGTGGTACTTGGTGTTGTTCCCTGTTCAGTGGTCGTTGGACTTGGTGTCAATAGCAACGGCAATTTGAGGTGCATGATGACAGCGGTGCGTCATGGTCCGGCAGGAGTGCAGGAGGCGGGGTGGATGGCGCAGATGGGCCTCGGTGGGGGGTCCACGGCAGAGGCGAGCGCTGGTGGTGGATCGACCCTCTGCCTGCTTGAAGCAGGAACACGGCGGCGCAGCAGCAGCTAGCGAGGCATGGGGGAGGTCTAGCGCGGCGCCGAAGACGGGGAATGGGTGTAGGAAGATGGACCCGGCCAGAACTGCTACTGGTGGCGCTCGGCGTCCCTGGCGAAGCGGCGGCCGTGGACTTGGCTGAAGAGGACGGCTCGGGCAGGAGCTGCATCGGACGGCGAGGTCGCTGGTAGGAGAGGCTGCGACGTGGCTGGTGGAAGACGGGTAGCAGCGAAGGTTGAAGGCTGGCGAAGGGCTCGCTGGAGCATCCAGTGCTCGCGGAGGCCGAGGCATGGTGCAGGGGAGCGACGGAGGCGTCACATCGGACGACGGCGATGCACAAGAGGTGGCCGTTGTTCGCCATACGAACTCGAGGAGGGATGACGCGCCGGGCAGCGCACGGACACAGAGGAGAGGGAAGGCGCGGCGGCACTGAAGAGAAGCGATGAGGGGAGGAAGGGAGAGGCCATGGATCGGGCGAAGGAGCTCCTCTCCCTCGGCTCTATGCGTGCGGGCGACAGGAAGATGCAGGGGATAGAGGGAGAGAAGAGCAAGGGGTCGGGACAAAGGGTCTCTGGCGGCGCGAGGGAACGAGGAGGAGGGATCGAGAGCGAGAGGTAGCGATCGGCTAGGGTTAGAGCAGTGGGCTGCGGGAGGCCTTGGGCCAAATGCGCCAACACGGTGGAGGTCTACTGGTTGGCCGGCCTGGGCCTTAGGTCGGAAAGTGGGGAAGCAGGCCGGCCTGGCACTGAGGCCCAAGTGGCCAACTGGACCTCTCTCTCTCTCCCCTCATATTTCTTTAGAAGAAAAGACAATAGAGAGAGGAAGAAAAAAAGGTTTAGGAAAAGATTTTGGACATGGGGATAATTTTCCCGAACTCACAAAAATACGCTTGTTCCGAGAAAATAGAAAAGGCCAAGATTGGAAGATGTAAATTCAAACTCATTTGAATTTAATTCAAATGGGTTTGAACTAGGACTAGGTTTTAGGAGTATCCAAAAATGTTGAGAATTTTGGTAGAGCTTCGGAAAATGATGAAAGAATAAATGGCAAGATCAGAGAGTCAACACTTGAAGAAGAAAAGGCTAAGGGATTTAATATGCAAGTGTGTTAAGGTGAATTCCAAATTAAAGAAGTATTTACTATAGCTCCCTGATATCGGGAGGATATGTTATAAAGAGAAGTCACCCTTCCCTCGATTTAAATGGATCGAAGATCCATGCCATTTATTTAGTTGAGTTAAAAAAATGACATGATGGCATGGTGACATGATGCAATGCAAAAATAAAAGGGCAGGCACAAATGAAACACACGGCGAAACCCGGAACATATGGAAGTCTTCTCGAGCATCGGTCTCGGGGCGTCACATAGATTGTTGAGACTTTTTGGAATAGTATCTTGGGATGCCTTGAGCATCCCCAACCTTGAGCTCTCATGTCTCCTTAATTCCTCTAATACCACGGTTTCCCTAATTCTCAAAAACTTCATCCACATAAAACTCAACAAGAACTCGTGAGATAATTTAGTATAAATCAATGCAAAACCTTACCATTCTTGTCAGGACCCCAATCCTAAGTCACACCGATCTAGCATGTAACACATCATATCACTTTGCGGTCTCACACATGGTATTCCCACGGCTGCAGCCTTACCTTGGTCGGTTCTGTTTGCGCCTTTTAGCTCACGTATATGATTGTGTCGCTAGAATCCATATGACAGAGAACCTGAGCTGACATGACTAGTTGTAAACCCAAGGTGGCACAAACTTATAGGGACAGGCATACATGACCCAACAATGCACGTGTCGATCAACAGCGAGTGTGACCAGGCTGTAGCAAGCTATCAGGACTCTGGTAAACATCATGTGACATTTCCCCATAGGGACATACACAGGAGCAAAGAAGGAGATATGCCAGTCAGCCCATGTGTTCCGGAGCAGTAGCGAACTACCATGGCTTAGTGGAAGCGCTAGGAGACATTGCCCCATAAGGAAGGCTACCAAGAATAAACAACTAGGTGTCGAATCCCACACATACTGTTGGTGATATAACCCCTTAGTGCGACCCGCCCAGGAGGGGCCGTGTTACACTGTTGGTGACTCAAGGATGAAAGACTTAGATGGGCATGAGAAGACATGAAGACTAGAGGTGGCTTAAGCGGCGGGCATGTTGAAGGCCCGAGACCCGGAGGTGTGAGCCGCAGCATAGTGACTTGCCTAGCAAGGCAAGGCGACTTAGAAACCGAGTTGGTCACATTGTGTGATCCGACTTGGAATCTTGTAAGCCCAGGGCCTTGACCTGTGTATATAAAGGCGAGACCCCGCGGCGGGTTAACAAAGAAAAACAATTGACCGAGAGCTAGGTTAAGCGATTCCGCTCCCTTGTAATCGATATTCAAGCAATATTCAACAAAAGCAGGAGTAGGCTTTTACCTCATTGTGAGGGGCCGAACCTGGGTAAACCTTGTGCTCTTTGTCCCGTTCAACCCCTTCAAGCTAACCTACATAGTGATGGCTCCACACCTAAGTCCTTTCACAAGGGCATATGCCGTGACAAAACCACGAAAGTTGGCACCCACCGTGGGGCCTGCGCATGGTGGTTTCGAGTTCTTGCAGGGCTCCTTTCCAGGGATCGAGGGGTACGCCATTGGCAGGATGACCAAGAGTCACTGCAGCAAGCTCTACATCGACGACGCTGGCTGGGGCCTCGAGGCCGACTCAATCAAGCACGGGTACCGGGTCCTCTTCGGTGGAATACATGTCTTCATCGGCAAGATCGGTGAATCTGAGCCTGAGCCTGGCATTTGCACTGACATCGTCGAGCCGGTCGGCATGTGCAACGCACCAGGGTTCAACCCGGTCGGAAGCGTGTTTTCGCCGGGTGTGTGCATGGCACGGACCTTGCGGAGAATTCTGTGTCCGTAGGAGAGACTCTCATCTACTCAGGTGATGAGTCCTCGACCGGAGAAACCGAGTCAATCTATCAGCTTCAAGACGGATGGCTTGGGGGCTATTCCGATGGTGACAGTATTCCGAACCCTTATGAGCCGCCGAGCAGGGCCCCTATTTTTATGGCTGGTATGCAACCGGTTCTAAACACGTCAACAAAAGCTGCTATGACATCCGGTTCAACTGCTGCTGCGACAGCTGGGGTGAGCGGCTAAGCTCAGCCGCCGGCTCAAGTTGTATCTGAACTCTTGGGAAAGTTAACAACTTTGTTGGCAACAGAGGTTACCGCAGCGAATCAGGTACAACATAATGCAGAGGTGGCAAAGGTGCGAGATGAGGTGGCCAAGGCCCAGGAGGATTTTAATGCAGAGAATGCTAGGATGGTGACGGAGCGAGCTCTGATGGATGCCGAGTCACAGCAGATAAAGGCATAAGATTTTCTATTGAGTTTGGATCAGAACATGTCCAATGCTGTTCTTCGAAGGAGGCACCGGAGCCGCATGCCTTTGCAGTATGAGGGACTAAATCTTTTTAACACACATGGGGCAGGAACAAGTAACCTGCCCGGTGTAACCCGGGCTGTAGAGGCGCCAGGGAGCGGGGCGGCGACTCAGCCTCATTTGACGGACCCACCTTGTAGGGATCAGACCTCACCTCGACGGGTTCCAACACCCTCTGGCCATTATTCTAACCCACTGGATAATATGATAGCAGCAACAACATGACTGGTGGCTATCCTGATCAAGGGCGAGTCTCCGGCTGTAATGGAGACCCGGAACACCATGGAGCTTCTTCAGACGGCCGTAGCACAACAGGCGGCTTATTCGTACAGTCGTGAGCATGTTCATTCAACCCCTCGCCCAAGTCGAAGGTACATCCGGCGCATTGAGTCGCCGACGGTTTCCAACAGTGAATGGCATTGTAACCTGCTTCACAATGATGACCCGCCCCATGGGTATAACCCGTCCCGTGATGATAATCTACTGAACAATGCTCAGGCGGTTGTAGATCATGCTAGAGCCCGTCGTGATGCGGAATTGGCGGCACAATTGGGAGCTCATCAGCAGCTTCCAGTGAACCCTTCGACCTCCATTGAAGCTGGGACGACTTCCAGGATAGTTGGTGTGCCGTGTTTGGTACCAGCCCTGCGTAATGAACGTCTGCCCAAGGATTTTAAGGGCCCTCACAAGGTGCCTAATTATACAGCTGATCTCCCCCCTGAGGCTTGGATTGAGAGCTATCAATTGGCCATGGAGATGCTGCATGTTAATGATGCTATATGTGCCAAGTACTTTAGAATGATGTTGGATGGGCCGGCTCGAACCTGGTTAAAAGGATTGCCTGCCAATTCCAGCAATTCGCGGGCTGAGTTGAAATCACAGTTCATTCAGAATTTTAAAGGAACGTGTAAGCAGCCTCTGACGATTATCGATCTGGATAACTGTGTGCAACGGGAGGATGAGTCGGCCCACCATTGGGTCCGCCGGGTCTCAGCTATTATCCACTCATCTGATAGCATTGCGGTGGGTTCAGCGGTCCTGGTCCTGGAGAAGAATTGTCATTTTACCCCTCTTAAGCAAAAGCTTGGACAAGTTAAGCATCATTGTAATGACATGGGGGTGCTCATGGCGACTCTAATTAAGTATGCCAATTCTGATACCACCAAGGACCCTGGATCCGATGATGAGAGGTCCAATAAGGGCAAGAAGAGTAACAATGGTAAAAGTCAGCAGCAGAATATGGCGATGACCAATGGCAACTACCAAAGTAATGGTGGGAAATGCAGACACCCAGATGGCGGGTCAGATCTTGTGGCTAACACCAACACTGGATATAAGGGCCAACACCGCAACGGTAATGGTAAGCCGTCCTTTGGTGGGAAAAACTTTAATCTCGAGGCAATGTTCAATGAACCTTGACCAAAGCACAGTCTGCCTGACAAGCCTGTGAGTCACGCCTGGAAGGATTGTTTCATCATGCTCTCATGGATTCCATTTAAAATCAGAATCACGGTAACAATCATGGGCCACCCGGTGGGACAGGATCCAGTGCACAGGGGTGCAGCTTTGGTGGCGGTGGCTCTAATTCTGGTTATCAAGGCCAGAGCAATCAGGGTAGTTATCATCAACAGTCTGGTCAGGGCAACCAACAACAGGGTAATTAGTCTGGATACTAGAGTAATCCAAAGCAGCTCAATGGTGGCCAATACCATGTTTTTACCACCAGTCTTTGCAAACGAGATTAGAAGGATCATAAGTGTCCTGTCAATACTGTTGAGCCGGCCATACCTCAGTACTTGCGGTGGTTAGAATTTCCAATCACATGGATTCGGGAGGATCACCCGCCCCAGGTTGAAAATCCGGGTCATCTGGCTTTGGTGGTAGCTCCTCAGGTCGGGGGCTATAAATTTACTAAGGTGCTTATGGACCGAGGAAGCAGTATCTGAAAGCGCAATCATGCCCTTACATCATGTTTTGATGTTGATGACAATATACATGTAGGGGACTAACAGTGGTTGTCAAGTAAGTTTCAGGCATTAGTCCCCGGTTCATCGAAGTGTGTGGATCAAGAGCATACAAAGTGATTTTACTCAAGGATGAAGCATAAAAAATGATTTCATATTTGTTTTCTTGAGTATAGGATCCCGGACTATTAAGAGGGGATCGATAGGGTTAGTTAAAGGCTTGCTCTTGTCACAAACCTCCTTGCCATAGATGCACATGATAAAACCTTCATGTTTCTGCCTCTTGGCTGCCGGATGTCCGGGCTTCAAGCCGGATGTCTGGGCCTCACGCCGGATATCCGGCCTACCTGCCAGATATCCGAGCCTAGCCATCCAGAGAGTGCTTTTGTGCTGTGCTGCACGCTGAATGTCCGGGTTATACCCTGGATGCCCGGGCCTTCCTGATACGCCGGATGTTCGGGCCCCATCCCGGATGTTCGGCCTCTACTACCCGTGGAACAGCTGAGGTTCTATAACCTTTTAGTGATCGCGCCGGATGTCCGACCATCTACCGGATATCCAGGCCCTCCTGATATGCCGGATGTCCGGGCTTGGCCCCCGGATGTCCGGCCCCTTTGTTTTCTGTTCTGTTCTATTTGTGTTCCTCGTACATTGCCAGGCCGGATGTCCGGCCCCTTGCCCGGAAGTCTGGCCTGCTCATTCACTTACACTACACCAAGCATATTGTCGAGAATCCCAAAGATCATACCCACACCAAGCATATTGATATTAGGTATCACTTCTTGAGAGATCATGTGGAAAAGGGTGATATTGACATTGCTCATGTTGGCACAGATATGCAACTTGCATATATTTTCACCAAACCATTGGACGAGGCATGGTTTTGTCAACTTAGGCGTGAACTTGGTATCTTGGAGCTTGACAATATTATGTGAAATATAGTACCCATTCATGCATGAACTTAATGTCTTGTCTTGATGTAGGCATATATTTAGGGGGAGACATTCAATTCATGAGTATTCTCACCCTACATAATGCATAAATAGAACAAACAGTCTCAAAGTTATAGTGGCTCGAACTATGTTGCTTTAACATGATGGAGTCGAGAATATATGCCCAAAGTCTACATCTTTGCGGTACTATATTCCATATGCTCAAACATGGTGACCTCGGTCATCGCTTGTGCATTGCTCATGTGGACCTTTCATTACTTATTTTGGTTGGGTTGTTATTACATCTTAGTATGGCCTTAGATTACTCAGGTTTCCCCCCATAATTCTCTTAAAAACCCTTGGCAGAGTCTATATCAAATCATATTTGTTGTCTCCTTTCAAATCTGTACCCTGCATGGTCTTGTTGTCCAGTGGCCGGACATCCAGCTCCTAAGCCGGACATCCGGGCCCTGGAGCAAATCCTTCTGAGCTCAAACCACAAATCGTGCACTTTCAGTGGCCAGACATCCGGGCTCTAGCCGGACATCTGGGCTCTAGCCGAACATCCGGGCCCTGAACATATTGCTCTTTGACCCCCACACGCTGGATGTCCGGGCTTATCCCAGGATGTCCGGCCCGTTGGCCCCTGGTTCGCTGCTCTTTGACCTCCGCTCGCTGAATATCCGTGCCAGGCCCTAGATGTCCGGCCCGTAGCCCACATCCACATATAACAGGGGCTGGACCTGGGATTTGGGGGCAGTTCCTCACTCACCCTTTTCTCTCCCCATCTCGTTTGACAGCCGCCGCCGCTGGGCCGTGCTCCGGCGCTGCCCCGGCTATCTCCTCCGACCTCCGGCCCCGATCTCCTGCCCATGGATTCTCCTCCTCCCGATCTATGATTCTATCCAATCCATTTCTTGGGTTGTGGTGTGAATCTCTCGGGAGGGACCGGGGTACTGTGGGATTCATTACAGGAGTTCTTCATGGCACGTACCAAGAACGTCGGCCCCGAGTGCCCCGAGCCTTCTTCTAGGGGTATGGATGCTATCTTTCTTGCATCTTTATCTTGTTATGACCAAGGGTTTCATTATCTCATGAATATCTTGACATATATATCTCTCTAGTGTCTTGCTATTTCTTGCCTAAGCCTATACATCTCTTTATGTACTCGGCTAATCAACTTAATCATGGGAATGCCACATTTATTGATCTATCACTTGGCCTTGTCCTATGTTCATGATCGAAAATGTTCATTCCTCTGTTTAATTTGCTTTATCCTTGTTCAATACTCTTTGACTCCTCATCGGGACTTATTATTATCCATTTCAGTCGCTCGCTGACAAGGCTCAACCGACTCCGATGAACATGCTCGGCCTAAGAAGAAAAATACCACTACCAAGAAGAAGAAGCGAGCACCGTCCACAAGTCCGTCGGCCTTGGATCCGGATGATGCGGACTATGTTGGGGAGGAAGAGGATGACATTGCAATGTGACATTCCGTTGGGCAGCCCAAGCCTGGTACTAGGAGGGCGCCGGTGCCTCAAGTACGTGGTTCTGCCATGCCGTTGTCCATGGTCATTGCATCTCCATGGAGCTTCCTGACAGTGGGGATCGCCCCATTCACGACTTCACAACTGTGGGGGAGGGTCAATATCTTGTGTTCCGTCGGGATGTCAATCAATATGAGATGGTGGCTGATGCCGAGGATCCTCAGTTCCGTACTCATATGCAGCAAGATCTCTATTCCAGTTTCGTCCATGGGAGAGGACTTGCTCCTCACAAATTCGTGGACCTCAAATTCCTGCGTGACCATCCTACCATGTTCCCTAACAACCCGATCAAGATCATTGATGATATGACTCTAGGTCCTACAATGACCTTCACGTGTGATTGGAATGAAGCTGCCATTCTTCAGTTCTACGCCACCTGTTTCTTTGGTCCGGACAACACTCTCACATGGAGGACTGATAGAGGCAAAGGTGTCCCGATGTTTCGATGAGATGGTGGCTATCGTTTCTGTGGGAGTCGACCTTGACGATCCGACTACGAACGTGCGAGACGTCGCGCCTTAGCAATCGCTAAACCAACTTCCGAGGGTTATTGACCACGCCGGAGCACGATCAACCTGACCACGAGGGTCTGTTTCCTGCGAACAAATGAAGAACAAGCAAGAAACTGAGATTGCAATCAGGATATTGCGAATATAAGATGAAAGCTTTATTGATTAAGGTGGGGTTCTGTGACGTCTTGGTCTGGTCGTTGGACACAAACGAAGTACGCGAAGTTGCAGCTACGGCGAACTTTTAATCTAAACAAAACCCAAAGTCTAAACGATGCCCTAAGGGCTGTATATATGGAGGAAGAGGGGGGAATTTCATGGCCCTTGAGGGTGGGGTCCGAAACCAACCCTAACTCTTGTTTCCCCGCACATACGGACTCTAAAAATAGCCTATACTTAAGTATTTCGAAATTACATGGGCCTGGCCCATTAATAAGGTGACGCAGCACCTAGAATAGCCTATGGACGAATATTATGAAGTGGCATCTTGTATATTTCGTCCAATGCTTCATGCACTCCTTATGGCGGCTTCAAAGTCCTGAAATCATCACTTGTAACTCCGTTCTTGATCCCCTTGCGCATGCCATCAACTCCATGCATGTTCTTGCTCCAATGTTCATCCTTCTCCAAGCTAGGCCCTGGTAATTTAATTGGCGTGCGCGAGCTCTAGTAATTGGTCCAGTATATGTAACAGTAGGGGCTGTGGGTGTAACAATGGTATTGATGTCCTCATCAAGGACCGATGATGCTACACTGAGTATCACCTATGATCGGTTTGTTCAGATTTTGGGCCTCTCTGGAGTTGGACATTGCATTCACAATATGGATCCAGAGTATAAGCCCAAAGGGATTGATGCTTGCTTGCCTCTTGTGAAGCCTCCCTCTTAGCTCACCGATGAGGAACGTGGATATCCACTCAATGAGGTCTCCATCTTTTGTGCTCCTTACTACATCCTCTATCAGTGTGTGCTTCACACCCTCTATCCTAAGAAGGGAGATCGGTCAAGAGCTCGCAACTACTGTATTGATCTGATGGTACGTATGCATGATGCACCTATTGAGCCTCTTGACACCGCTCACTATATTTGGCATGAGATTCGTCTCGCTAGCTTCATTCAGACGCGTCAGTTTCCATATGCTCCATTCATTCAGGCCATCATTGATCACACTGCTCCGTTTGAGGTTGTGAAGACCATTGGGCATTCCATTTGGACGCCACCCGTTCACATGCGTGTGGCTGCTACTGTACCGGCTGCTGCATCTCGACTACCTAGGAAGCCTACTAGTGGGTCTAGGCCCGCTGCCTCCTCCGTGCCTTCTTCCTCGTCTGCTCCTCGGGGACGTCTTGCCTCCTTCTTCGGCAAGGCTCAGTATGCTATTATGAAGGCAATCACATTCAGTTGTCAGCAGAATCATGATGTTCAGAAGCGCCTCATCATCTCCAAGAATCAGCTCAAGCAGCGCCTTCGTGACCGTGGGAGTCCCGTGAGTGATGATGATCCTCTTCCCGCGGCTCCGTCCTCATCCACTTTTGGATTTCCATCTCGTGACGAGTACGCCGAGTTCTTTGATGATGATGACATCCGCCAGGAGTGATAGAGTCCGTTTAGTTCTTCACCCCTTTTTACTTGTTGCTGTTAAAGGGGGAGAAGTAGTATCTTAGGTCATGCTATGTTATGTCATCTAGTTGTGTTAACTACTACTTGTTATGTTGCTACCTATGGTACTTATTCGTGTGAGACTATGATCTTATCTTGTGGCTATGAAATGTTTGTTTCATATGTGCATGTCTCTCACATTTATATCTCTGACTATGATTTATCTTGTGGCTACGAGATGTTGGTTTCATATGTGCATGTCTCTCACATTTATATCTCTTTGAGGTACATATGCTACCATACGAAGATATGTTGTACATCCTAACATATACATCCCATGCACACATTGAGGGGGAGCTAAAAGCAAATAGAAACATATACTTATTTTGTACTTTTGCTCTCATGATTGTCAATGCTAAGATTATTTATTGCATCCATGATACTACATGTATGGTTGCCATCAACAAACAAAAAGGGGGAGATTGAAAGCGCAATCATGCCCTTACATCATGTTTTGATGTTGATGACAATATACATGTAGGGGATTAACAATGGTTGTCAAGTAAATTTTAGGCGTTAGTCCCCGGTTCATCGAAGTGTGTGGATCAAGAGCATACAAAGTGATTTTACTCAAGGATGAAGCATAAAAAATGATTTCATATTTGTTTTCTCGAGTATAGGATCCCGCACTATTAAGAGGGGATCGATAGGGTTAGTTAAAGGCTTGCTCTTGTCACAAACCTCCTTGCCATACATGCACATGATAAAACCTTCATGTTTCTGCCTCTTGGCTGCCGGATGTCCGGGCTTCAAGCCGGATGTCCGGGCCTCACACCGGATATCCGGCCTACCAGTCAGATACCCGGGCCTAGCCATCCAGAGAGTGCTTTTGTGCTGTGCTGCATGCTAGATGTCCGGGTTATACCCGGGATGTCCGGGCCTTCCTGATATGTCGGATGTCCGGCCTCTACTACCCGTGGAACAACTGAGGTTCTGTAACCTTTTAGTGATCGCGCCAGATGTCTGGCCATCTGCCAGATATCCGGGCCCTCCTGATATGCCGGATGTCCGGGCTTGGCCCCCGGATGTCCGGCCCCTCTGTTTTCTGTTTTGTCCTGTTTTTGTTCCTCGTACATTACCAGGCCGGATGTCCGGCCCCTTGGCCGGATGTCCGGCCTGCTCATTCACTTACACTACAATGACCATATTTGTGCTCACACTATATATAGCCCCTTTCCCCCACGGGATAAGGTTGACCATTCACTTTGAACAAACCCTAGAACACATTTCACTCTCTCCCTCACTTCTCCACACCAAATCTTAGATCCCCAAGGGATTTGAGAGCTTTTGAGAGGAGTTGTCCGGTCAAGTGATAGATCCACTCATTCCCCTTCTTTGCACCAAAGGAATTCGTGATTTGAGCAAGTCTTGAGCCTTTCCCCATCGTTCTTGTTACTCTTGGAGGTTGGAGACTCCTAGGCGGTAGGAGTCTTTCGGAGAGGAATGGACCCTTGTGATTACCCCCGGAAAAGTTTGTGAGGGTTTGGAAACCACCCCAAGGTCTACCACTAGTGGTTGAGAAACGCCTCCGTGGTGTTGTCTCAAAGGGAGAATAGGGTGAGCCTTCGTGGCGTTGGTGTGCCTTCGTGGTAACATCCAGCTCTCTAACGGTGACGTAGCTTCCCTCCAAGGAAGTGAACATCGGCATACATCCTCGTCTCCTAGAGTTGTGGTTATCCCTAACCCTAACTCTCTACTTGTGGTTACTTGTCTCTTAGCTCTTACTCGTTTCATATTGTGCTTGCTTACTTACATACTTGTGATACTTGTTATCTTGCTTAGCCCTTAGTACCACACTTGCAATTGTTAGGCTCACTTTTATATTCCGCATTATTGCCTAAAATTGCTAAGTAATAATTAAAATTTGTTATTGTACCTATTCACCCCCCTCTAGGTCCATTTCGATCCTTTCAGTATCAACATCCGATATTATGACACCTTTCGCCGGATGAATTCAATGGATAAGGATCTTAAGCCGTCCTCTACGGTATTCTATGGTGTGGTGCCTGGTAAGTCGGCGTATCTTGTTGGAAAGATTTCCTTGGAAGCCGCCTTTGGTAACGATTACGACTACAGAGCAGAGACACTATGGTTTGAAGTAGTTAAAATCAAAAGCCCGTATCATGCCTTGTTTGGATTGCCAAGTTTATGGCTCGACCTTGTTATGTTTATTTGCAGCTTAAGATACCAGGGCGTAAGGGCACAATTACGGTCCATGGTGACTGAAAAATCGCTTTGGAATGTGAGGAAGGTGATGCTGCTTATGCCGAGTCGACATGAGCCACAGAAGAGCTCAAGTTTTATAAGGACAATGTTGACCCGGCCGATATGACTCCTTTGAAGAAGCCCACTACTGAGTAGGACCCTCTATTGATGTTTCAGGCTGATGACACTAAGTAGATTGATTTTTTCCATGGCGATTCATCTCAGCAGTTCACAGTAGGGGCTAATATGGATCCTAAATAGGAAAGCACGCTCATCGAGTTCATCTGTGAGAATCGGGACATCCTTGCATGGAAACCTTACATGCCGGGTGTACCGAGAGAATTTGCTGAGCACACTCTTAATGTGGATCCTAAGTTTAAACTGGCTGAACAGTTCCTTTGTCATTTCAATGAAGAGAGACGTGAAGCTATTGGAGAAGAGGTGGCCTGACTCTTAGCTGCTGGGTTTATCATTGAAGTCTTTCACCCTGAGTGGTTGGCTAACCCGGTGCTTCTACTCAAGAAGAATGGCACCTGGCATATGTGTGTTGATTACACAGATCTTAACAAGGCTTGTCCAGCTGACCCGTTTGCTCTCCCTCGTATCGACCATATTATTGATGCTACGGCGAGTTGTGAGAGCTTATGTTTCCTGGATGCTTATTCTGGTTATCATGAGATCAAGATGGTAGTTAAAGACCAAGATAAGATGGCTTTCATCACGCCTTTTGGAGCTTTTTGCTATGTTTCTATGACTTTTTGGCTCAAGAGTGCCCAAGCGACTTATCAGTGTTGTGTCCAGAGTTGCTTGCACAGTCAGATTGGACGCAATGTTCATGCTTATGTGGATGACATTGTGGTTAAGTCTCGGAAGAAGGAGACTCTTCTTGATGATTTGAAGGAGACATTTGACAATCTCTGGGTTTATAAAATGATGCTTAACCCGGCCAAGTGTGTCTTTGGTGTGCCTGCAGGTAAACTATTGGGTTTTATGGTTTTAGAGAGAGTATTGAAACTAAACCAGAGAAGATCAAAGCCATTACTTCATTTGCTAAGCCGGCATGTGTAAATGACGTCCAACGTCTAGCGGGTCGTGTTGCGGCGTTGAGCTGGTTCATAAGTCGTCCGGGAGAGAAGGAAATCCCCTTACATCAGATGATGAAGAAGATAGATCATTTTTTCTGGAGTGATGCTGCCAATGAGGCATTTGAGACACTCAAGAAACAGCTAGTTGAGCCACCCATCCTTGCTTCTCCCATTGAGAAAGAACCCTTGCTCCTATATGTGGCAGCTAATAGTCGAGTTGTCAGTGTGGCGATAGTTGTGGAGCGTAAAGAGGCGGGTAAGGAGTACCCTGTTCAGCGTCTGACTTATTATGTCAGTGAGGTGTTGATTGAGTCCAAGCAATGTATCCACGTTGGCAGAAATTGGTGTATGGAGTGTTCATGGCGAGTCGTAAGCTGAAGCATTATTTTCTTGGTCACCATATTAGTGTGGTCATTTCTGCACCTTTGGGGGATATTATTCAGAACATAGAAGCTACAGGCCGGGTGGCCAAGTGTGCAATTGAACCTGGGCCTCATGGTTTGAAATATGTTCCAAGGACAGCCATCAAATCTCAGGCTTTGGTGGATTTCATAAATGACTGGACCGAGTTACAGACACCCGAGGAAAACCCGGACAACACGTATTGGACAATCCACTTTGATGGGTCCAGGAAATTAGAAGGCTCGGGGGCTGGAGTTATTTTGACTTCCCCACCAGGCGATAAATTTTGTTATGTGTTGAGGCTAATATTTCCTTGTACTAAGGGGCTGTTTGGTTCTAGGACTAGCATTGCCACACTTTGCCACACATTTTTGCCAAGCTTGCCTAAGGTTAGTTCATCAAAATGAGAGCCACAAGTTGGCAAGCCTAAGGGAATCTTGCCACACTTTTTGTGTGTATGCTATGTGGGGCCCAATTGTGGCTTGCCTAAGGTGTGGCTTGAACCAAACACTCACCTAAGTTGGTCAAACTTGCCTAACCTTAGTTGTGGCAATCTTTGGCTAAGTTAGTCACAAACCAAATAGCCCCTAATAATGCAGCTGAGTATGAAGCTCTACTCCATGGCCTTCGTATGGCCAAAGAGATGAATTTAAGCTGGGTCAGATGTCTAGGCGACTCAGATCTTGTGGCTCAGCAAGTCTCTGACAAGTGGGACTCTAAGGAGCCGCTCATGGCGGCTTATCACCGGGCGATTGATAACATTGCTGGTCATTTTAAGGGTTATCAGGTGGATCACCTTGACCGACGAAAAATGAGGCGGCTGATGCCTTAAACCGGCTTGGTTCTCAATGTAAGACGGTGCCTCCTAATGTATTCCTGGATGCACTACACAATCCCTATGTCAAGTTACCATCTGAAGAAGACCTTATTGTTCCTGACCTGGAGGCGCAATTAGTGGCGAATCTTCATGCTATTCCAGATTGGACTTTGCCGTATCTGACTTATATGACCCGAGGCGAGTTACCAGAGGATGAAACTTTGGCAAGGCAGATAACCCAGCGGTCTAAGTCTATGACTATCGTTAACGGCGAGTTACACCACTGCAGTGTGACAGCTGTATTCCAATGTTGCATTTCTCATGAAGAGGGTCATGAAATCTTATGAGAAATTCATGAGGGTGATTGTGTTCATCATGCCGACTCAAAATCTTTGGTGGCTAAGGCGTTTTGTCATGGGTTTTATTGGTTGACGGCTCATGCTGATGCGGAAGATATCATCAGTAAGTGTGATGGATGTCAGAAATATTTTCGATGAGCTCATGTGCCGGCTCAAGAATAATAGATGATTCCAATAACTTGGCCATTTGCAGTCTGGGGGCTTGATATGTTGGACCTTTCAAGAGGTCTAAGGATAAGAAGACCCACCTTTTGGTGGTGGTTGAAAAATTTACCAAGTGGGTAGAAGCAGAGCCAGTTAGCAAGTGTGATGCAGCGACTGCAGTTCAGTTTATTAAAAAGCTGATCTTCCGCTTTATAGTGTCATCACTGATAATGGCACTAATTTGTCTAAGGGTGCTATGAAGGAGTTCTGTCAAAGAGAGCATATTCGTCTTGATGTTTCTTCTGTGGCTCATCTAGAGTCCAATGGTCAGGCAGAAAGGGCTAACCCAGAAATTTTGAGAGGCATCAAGCCCCGGCTTATGGTTCCTTTGGAACGAACGTCAGGTTGTTGGGTTGAAGAATTACTCCCTCCGTCCGGAAAAAGTTGTCCACAGCGTAGTGTAATGTTAATTTTTCAAAAACACCCTTATAACTTCAAATTTGTTACAAACAGGTCACCATACAAGTCGCGTCTTCTTCCTTCTTCCTCCGCCCATCGCCGGCGCGTGTCGCCAGGGCCAGTCGTCAGCCCAAGACCTGCGCCGCCCAATTGCTTGCTCCGCCACCGTACTGGACGTGCTCCTCCGCGACCCAGGACCCGCGCCGCCCTGCTTGCTCCGTTGCCGCACAGGACGTGCTGCTCCGCGGCCCAGGACCCGCGCCGCCCTGCTTGCTCCTCCGCCGCCAAGGACCTGCACCGCCCTGCTTGCTCCGTCACCGCACAAGACGTGCTCCTTCGCCGCCCAGGACCTGCGTCAATGATATCCCCTCCTTCCTCGCAGGGCCTGCGCCGCCGCCGGCCAGGACCCGCGCGCGCCTGGGTCTCAAGCGCCTGGACCACGAGCTCCCACCACGCCTGGAGCACGAGCTCCCTCAAGCTCATCCTCAAGCTCTTTTGCGATCCTGGACCTCAAGCTGGAGCCCCTTCTGCTGCTTCTCTGCAACTTTCTGCTCCTCTCCTGCTCGTGCTGCCGCCCGGAGATCCCCTTCTCGTGTGCTGCCGCTTGAGGTCCCCTACTCGTGCTGCTGCTGGTGAGAACAAGTACAGGGTTCTGTAATTTGTTCATCTCCAGTGCCTTGCTTGCTTGCTCTGTAATTTAAAACATAACTGATCTGTGTACATTGCTTGCTTGCTCTGTAATTTGAAAAAATTCAGTTAATATTGATGTTGATTTCTGATGGACCAATCTTTAGTACTGCCAAAAATATGTTACAGAGGGGCAGAATCATTCATGGCAGTAAAAAATAAGTCATGGGCAGAATCATGAGATGATGAGAAAGGTTATAGAGGTCAGAATCATTGACAAAAGAAGGAAAAAATCATGTACTAAATTACAGCAAATTCAGGCCAGATTTAGCCAAATTGGAAACATTATTTGGAATTCTTCTTCTTCTACTCTTGCTAGCAGTGAGCAGTGAGATGGGAAGACAGATTATCTTCTTAGTTGAAAGCATTTTATTCACATAGTCCTAAAATTTATAAGCTGAAAATACAAGCTTCTTCTACTAATTCTTTGAACTTTGATTAGTCCTAGTCTGAACATGTCACAACATTTCTGTCAAAATCTCAGACTTGACAATAAATCTCAGATTATTTAGGAACACACTATTAACTGAATTTACACTAAGATTTCTTGTTAACCTAATTTACACTAAGATTTCTCGCTCCATTACATAATTCTGATTGTTAACTGAATTTATAGAATAATAATTTCATTTGCATAATTACAGTGAAGTTTCAGTAACTACAGTAACTGAATTTATAGTAAGATTTCTCACTCCATTACTCTACTATTAACTGTATTATTCTGCTGTTAACAATCAGAATTGACACTATATTATTCAGTCAAGTTGATGTTCAGATCCTGTCATTTTGTTCCAAAACCTGTCAATTTCTGTCAGGTTTTGATCTGTCAAGTTGATGTTCAGTCAAGTTGATGTCAAACTTGACACATAAATAAAATTTGACATCAATGAAATTTAGACAGTGAATACAGTTTGGACAGTACTCCACTGTCATATTTTCAGTGAGTAAAATTCAGTTTTGACAAATTGAAGCCTACTCTATTCTACAGAAAATGTTGTAGAGGATGTTATTAACTTTTCTGATGTTGTAGAGGGAGTAATAGATATTCATAGTTCTATAACTACTGCCATGGTCTACTAACAGAAGATAATTTCAATATTCAAAATGTGTACCTGCACTAGTTGTCAACAAGAAATACAGTAAAAGTTGAGATGTACTCATGGCCCCTGCTTTTGTTTGCTTTTTAATTCCTGCCCTGGTCCCTGCAAAAAAGAGAGATGTAGTAGGACCTGTAGTTGCTTATGAACAAGGAGTACTTTTAATATCTACTTTTCTCTTTCTTGGTTTCTTTGCTTTTTGTCTAGGATTCTTCATGGTTTTCTTGTTATGATTATATGCTCACCATTCATCTTTTGTATACTCTTGTTACGAGATCAGATAGGAGCACACAACTATGGATTTGAATTTGATGCTGGAAAAGGAGGACGAAGCTCAAGAAGAAGAACAAGCTCAGCAGGGTGATGCTATTGATTTGAACTTGATGCCGGAAGATGAGGACGAAGCTCAACAAGAAGAACAAGCTCAACAGGGTGATGCTATTGATTTGAACTTGATGCCGGAAGATGAGGATGAAGACATTGAATTGAATTGGTTTCCTGAAGAGGAAGAAGCTGAAGAGGCACAAGGAGATGCAGAATTGGAAGAAGCTCAAGAGGCACAAGGAGATGCAGAATTGGAAGAAGCTCAAGAGGCACAAGGAGATGCAGAATTGGAAGAAGCTCAAGAGGCACAAGAAGATGCAGAATTGGAAGAAGCTGATGCACATGGCAATCCAAGAGGCAAGGACTTGACAGACAAGGAGAGACATGGTGTTTACTTTGCTCTGCGAGTAATCGAGCTTAGCGATGGACAGGTTCACGTGTATGACAAGGTGCTCATTGCGACGATGCTGAATGTTCACCTGCGAACAATTACAAGAATATGGAATCTAGCCAAACGACAACTTGCAGCAGGCCAAGAAGTTGATGTTTCAAGCAAGAAGAACAAAAGTGGTAGGAAGAGAAAAGAACTAAATCTGTCGAGAACAGCCACAATCCCCTTGAAAAAAAGAAGAACAATCCGGTATCTAGCAAGGTGTTTAGGTGTGCCCCGATCAACCCTACATGACAGATTTCAATTGCAAGAGCTGAAACGCATCACAAGCACCACCAAACCCACCCTCAAGCCACAGAACAAGATAGCGAGAGTAAAGTTCTGCCTATCCATGATGGATGAAAGATGGATATCAAGTCCTTGGCCCAGTTTCAAGCCAATGACAAATATGGTCCACATCGACGAGAAATGGCATGACATGACCCGAGTGAAGAGTAGCTACTACGTACTGCCTGGAGAAGAAGAACCGAACCGAACTATGCACAATACTCATAGCATTGGGAAGGTAATGTTTCTAACAGCTGTAGCCAAACCTCGCTACAATGAAGATGGGGAGATGATATTTGATGGGAAACTTGGCATTTGGCCGTTCGTGGTACAGACCGAGGCACGACGAACAAGCCATAATAGAGATAGGGGGACAATAGAGTTGAAGCCGGTCAAAGTTACTAGACCTGTGTGCAGAGATTACTTGATCAATAAAGTAATCCCTGCCATTCAAGACAAACGGCCGGACGGTGACGATGACACAACGATCTTTATTCAACAAGATAATGCAACACCACATGTCCTCCCTAATGATGCTGGTTTTCTAGAAGCCGTGGCACAGACAGATCTGGATATTCGATTATTGCAACAACCACCAAACAGCCCTGAGCTCAATGTTCTGGATCTTTGTTTCCACTGCTCCCTCCAATCCCTAACCGACTGCAGAGCGCCTATGAATATACAGGAACTGGTACAGGGTGTAGAGGAGGAGTTTGAGAACTACGATCCCCATAAGCTGTTCAAAAGCTTTATGACGTTGCAAGCAGTCATGGTGGAAGTGATGAAAGATCAAGGAGGAAACAACTATAAGCTGCCGCATCTACACAAGGACCATCTACAAAATGCTGGAGAGGAAATAACCGGTGTATACTGCAGTCCGGAGCTAATTACTGACACCAAGGCCATTATTGAACAAGGAAATGAGTAGATAGAGAAAGCTCAAAAAGAAAGGGAAAGGGAAAAGGAAAAGAAAGGATAGGAGTATGTGATGTGTATGTCTTGTGTCATGTGTATGTCTTGTGTCATGTGTATGGCTTTGTGTCATGTGTATGTCTTGTGTCATGTGTATGGCTTTGTGTCATGTGTATGTATTGTGTCATGTGTTCAATGAGAAAGGATAGGAAAAGAAAGGATAGAAGTATTTGGATTTATTTGAATAATAGAAGTATTTGGTTGACGCCAGCTTACTGGTATAGAAACAACATACTGATGTACCTGAACCCATGCAAGATATGCCAAACTTGCAAATAGGCAAAAACCTACTACACCTACATTGTACCCATGGGAATTTTTCAAAAATTGTGATGTTTTCAAACATCAGAAATTTATTTGCAATAGTAATTCCGATCCTTTAATTTTGTATGGGAGCTACAACCAAGAGTAATTTGACGGAGTAAGAGAACTCAATACACTGTGTACTCCAAATTTTCTACTCCTGTTAGTCCAACAACGCAAAGTTTAATTTTCCTTGCAAAATTCAGTTAACATGTTAACAAGATCAGTTAACCGCGCAACCAAGAAAAGGCTTGCCAAAGAATAAGAAAATGCTACTGATACCCTGGACTTAGTAGACTAGTGAATACCCTTACCAATAAATCTCAGGTTCATCAAGAAAAATTCCTGGAAGTAGGATGATAAAATGTGTGGTTCTGAACTCGAAAATTATTCAGGTGTGGTTATGTCCCTTTTTTCAGTTATAGCAGAACTTGAATCTAGCAGTCTGAAGAATTTTGAAACAATGACAGAAGACTTGATTGCAGTCTGAAACAATGACTAAATTACTTGCCACATCATGAAACAAATGGCCTAGTGAGATTTTCTACCAGGTTTTGTTAACTGAAGAAACAAGTGTGATCCTCGCAGTCTTAAGCAAATGTCAGAAGCAGCAAATTTCAGTAAAAAAATCAGTTTTGACACATAAATCATGGAGGGGAATTGAAGGAGGGAGGCTTAACCTGCCAAGAAGACGCCACCACCGTCGTCGAGCTCGCAGTACAATATGTGCAGGGATGGTGGAGCTCGCAGTACAGAAGACGTCTCCGCCGACGTCGAGCTCGCCATCAAGCTTGCTGTCGTCGGGCTCGTCGGTTACGTCTCCTGCCATCTGGCCTCGCAGCCACCATATCAGCCTTGCCGACGCCGGATCTGAAGCAGCCGGAGCAGAGCACGGCGGTCACTAGGGAAGCTAGGGGAGGAAGACAAGCTGGAGCTGCGTGAGCAGGAGAGAGCCGCGGAGGAGGCAGTTACGGCGGCGGCAAGCTGTGGCGGTGGTGGAGCAGGGCAGGTGCGGCTTCTGTCGGAGGAGGTCAGAAAAATCGATGCTTCTCCTCGCCGGGGAAGCAACGCGGCGGAGGAGGAGGGGAGCAAGGAGGGGGAGCAGAGCAGGGATCTTCTTGCGCGAGGAATCTCCGACGACGCCAGCAACAGCTTCTTGGGGAGCCGAGCAGAGGGCTCCGGCAAGGGAGGAGACAAGCAGGGGAACCAGCGGGGAGAGGAGCGGAGGTGGGGGAGTGCATCGTTTGTCGGGAATACATTGAGGAGGTTTTCGTAAAATTGCCACGAAGACAACTTTTCCCGGACGGAGGGAGTACCTTCAGTACTTTGGAGTATCGATACTACCCCCAACAGGTCCACAATCTATATGCCTTTCTTCATGGTCTATGGTGCAGAGGTGGTTCTCCGAAGTGATATCCATCATGACACACCCCGAGTGGAGGCTTATGTTGAAACTGATAATGAGATAGCACGACAGAACGCACTTGACGCTTTCGATGAAGAACGTGACCTTGCGGTGTTAGTGCAACAAACCCTGGGTCTATTGCCCAAATTGTGCATAGGCACGAGAGAAAGATTGAAGCACCAACCCAAGACAGGATACAAGAAGTCAAGAGATACGAAGAACCAGCATGCAGCTCAGAGAGACTAAGGCCAAGCCAGAGAAGCAAGGTATCGCCAAGAGAAGGGCCTCCCTTGCTGGATAGGCGAGCTCGACAAGGGTGTCGGTGTCAAAACTGGTAGATCTCGGGTAGGGGGTCCCGAACTGTGCGTCTAAGGATCGAAGGTAACAGGGGGCAGGGGACACGATGTTTACCCAGGTTCGGGCCCTCTTGATGGAGGTAATACCCTACTTCCTGCTTGATTGACTTTGATTAGTATAAGGGTTACAAGAGTGGATCTACCACGAGATCGTAATGGCTAAACCCTAGATGTCTAGCCTGTATGATTATGACCACCTCTACGGGCTAAACCCTCTAGTTTATATAGACACCGGAGGGGCCTAGGGTTGTACAGAGTTGGTTTACAAAGAAAGGAATCTTCATATCCAAGCTCCAAGCTTGCCTTCCACGGCAAGGAGAGTCCCATCCAGACATAGGGGGGAAGGTCCTCGATCTTGTATCTTCATGGCCCATCAATTCGGCCCATGCCGCATAGCCCGACCATCCGAGGACCCCATAATCCAGGACTCCCTCAGTAGCCCCCGAACTCTCCTTCAATGATGATGTAGTCTTCGGTCTCACGTTTTCGGCTTTGAAAGGTGGGTTCTTCATTACAATCCAGACTGTCGATAATCCGGCGACAATCTTAACATTTTTTACAATTACCCCCGATGGCGCTGTGACTTTCGCGCGCAGGATGAATACGAACGGCCCATGTTCTTTTTGTAAATAAGGCCTTTACCACGTTCGGATGGCATCTATATAAGGTGATATAGACCTCCAAATGACATCCCCCATCGCGTAGAAAGGAAATCGCCAAATCCAGCCACGACCAAAGCCTTCGACCATGGCCAACACTCCAAGCTCCTCCTCACGTTCCCATGGCCCTCAAGAGGGCAATTGGCAGAGTTGCTCCGTGCCTCATCTTCAGTTAAGCCGGCCTTGTCCGAACAAGAATTCACCGCACTGAATTCGACGGATGCCTATATCCGGGCCGCTCGAGACGGCCTTGCCGGAATTATTCAGCTGTTCTCATAGAAAATATAGGTGAAATTTGACACAATTTTAGCATGGTCATATGCCCGTAGCCCCCAAGCCTTGAAGCAGTTGGCTCAATTGATTGAAGGATTGTTATATCGTCAGGTACTTATGGAGAAGAATAACACATTGTCCAAGGAGCTTGAAGGGTATCAGACCAAGCTAACTGTTGTCACCGCTGAACCGTGGAGAGTTTGAAGAATTCCAGAAAGGCATCCGATGGTAAGCACAACAGTGTCCGAGAAATACGATTCTGCGCCAACAATGATGTAAAATATGCATTGTTTTCTTTTCAGCGACAGGATCGACAGAGCAGTTGGAGGAAAGGCTAAAAGCTTCTTAGGCAGACAAAGAGCATGCCAAAGGGCATGAAGCCGCTAGTCAACGTATACTAACGCTGACCAGGGATGAAAAGAACAAGCTGCAAGATGCCAACAATAAGCAGGTTGAGTAGCTGAAGGACATACGAGCCCAACTGGCAGATGCCCTAAAGGAGAACATGAAGCTAAAAGGTGGCATATTCAGTATGCTTTGCAACCTTACTTCCATACAGTCCCCTAATGGGAAGTTTAACAAGTTTATTTCTGTAGGTGTGCTGACTGGGTGGCCCGAGGGAGAGATGTCCGGATTTCAAGGCGATCTGCTACAAGAGCTGTCCAAAGTGCATGATTGAGCCTAGAAGGCAATGAGGAACATTGCTAAAGCTTTATGGCCAGCTGATTCTCCTCCAGGAAGTATGGAGGAACTCGTGCATTTATTCAAGGGAGCTTGTCACTGCTTTGGACTATGGAAGATATCAGCATGCCGAGAAGGCACACGAGAGGCCTGGGCCATTGTGAAAACACGGTACACCGGACTTGATCCAAATCATATGGCCTGGGTCGGGCTTCGGGGACCAGGTGGACAGGAAATTCCTGTTAGCTTAGTATATGTAACGTCAATCACCACCCATTGAACAAGAAGACAATCAAGAATAAGTACCCACTTCCCAACATCAATGAGCTATTCGAGCAACTCAAAGGTGCGAAGGTGTTTTCCAAGCTTGACCTCTGAATGGGGTATCATTAGATTCACGTTCGTGAATGAATGTGCTGTTTGTCAAAGGGTGAAAGTAGAACATCAACGACGAGCTGGTGTCCTCCAACCTCTTGCTATTCCAGAATGGAAGTTTGATCATATCGAAATGGACTTTGTCACTGGATTTCCAAAGTCCAAGCATGGGAATGATGCTATCTTCATTGTCATTGACAAACTTACAAAAGTGGCTCATTTCCTTCCAATCAAAGAATCTATCACGGCAGCTTAGTTGGCAAAGCTATACACCTCCAGAATTGTCTCATTGCACAGAATTCCACAATTGATCTCTTCAAACCACAGAAGGATTTTCACTTCAAGTTCCGGGACTTCTTCCAGAAGGCCATGGGCACCAACATTCATTTCAGCACGGCTTTCATCCTCAAATAAGTGGCCAAGTCGAGAGAGTCAATCAAATCCTCAAAGACATGCTCAGATCTTGTGTCATCTCTTTCGGTATGAAGTGGGAAGATTGCCTCCCATATGCCGAGTTCTCCTACAACAACAGCTTCCAAGCAAGTTCGGGCAAGGCCCCATTTGAAATTCTTTATGGCAGAAAGTGCCATACTTCTCTCAACTGGTTCGATATTGCTGAATGCCAACTTCTTGGAAATGACTTGATCACAGAAGCTGAAGAAATGTGTAAAGTCATCCGTGAAAATCTCAAAGCCGCGCAATCGCGCCAGAAGAGTTACTATGATAGCAAGCACCGTGACTTGGCTTTCGAGACCGGAGACTATGTCTACCTCTGCGTCTCTCCAATGAAAGGCACTCGACGCTTCGGTATCAAAGTGAAGCTTGCCCCAAGATACGTGGGTCCTTTAGATCATTGGCAAAAGAGGCGACCTCGCCTATCAACTTGAGCTTCTATCCAACTTGTCAAATGTGAACAATGTGTTTCATGTGTCACAGCTTCGCAAGTGCTTCAAGACGCCCGAGTGCACTATCAACTTAGAAGAGATTGACCTCCAAGAAGACTTGTCTTATCATGAGCATCCCGTTGCCATTCTTGAAGAAACCAAGCTCAAGTGGGAGTTCGATGAAGACCTTGGCCGTTTCTATGTTTCCTTTCCAGATGATCAGTAGTGGTGCCCAGTAGGGACGATCGGGACTTAGCATTTGGGGTTGTCTTTTTTTCATTTGGATCCGTCCATAGTCGGACCTTATGTGTACTCTGATTGATGTATGAATTATTTGATTATTTTGTGACGTGGCGATTGTAGGCCAACTATTTACCTCCATGTTTATTACATGGGATTGTGTGAAGATGACCCTTCTTGCGACCATACCAAAATGCGGTTATGCCTCTAAGTCGTGCCTCAACACGTAGGAGATATAGCCGCATCTTGGGCGTTACAGTATATGACCAAGTAAGGATAGCCGCCAAGTTTTCGCAACAGGATTGTAAGCTAGACAACTTATTAGATGGTCTAGAGGAAGAGGAAGTTTTCAAGTCCAAGTAGTAATGTACTTTTATCGACAAACGTATCTCCAGCCGAATTATAAAATGTTTGTCATGGCAGACCTTCCACTTTAACCTCTGAAATCCAAAGTTTGGAGTGTTTCCAAATAGTGTACCGGTGGTAAACACCGAAGTATGTTCGGAGACCAGGCAGTCCGGTTATAGTTGCTTGAACAGACAAGTTGTATTCGGGGAGTTATGTCATATTACACTTGATCGTAAGAAACATCTTCCAGAGAGAATAGTTCCATTAAGAGTTCCCCTCCCTGGGCCAGCATGCGTTGTTGTGCATGCCTGAGCTGTGATGCCAAAAATCATACTACACATTGTATTTTGGGGGCTTGTTTCGCAATGAGGGCAGTTCATCTTTTGTTAACCGACCTATTATTCCCTTAAGAACGCTAGCTTTTGGCTTCACCCGTCTGAGGTACACGTCCAGATAACCCGGCTGTAACACTCGTAGAGGTGCTCCCTTTATGCTCTAGCCGAAAAAGCGGGAACGTAGGGCATAAGAACAGGAGCCAGGCAACCCAGCTTGGCAAAAACTTAAGTCATAAAGGTGCATATAATGGTGGATAAAAGACATATATGAGAAGATGACACATATATATGGTGAGCTTGATGCTCGATAAATAATAAGCTTTTGTGACTAGAAGCCCCCAGTTATTGGGGTGATGTACATTTAAAGATGTATACCCCTTAAGTGTGCGGTTTATCCGAACACAGGCTAGAAGTTGTATAAAAATGAAAAGAAGAAAGAGAAAAAAAGAGAAAAAGGTAACAAACAATGAGTCCGGGCTTAGGTGTAGAATCTTCGGAGTCTGGCAGCGTTCCTTGGGTTCGGCTCTAGGCGATTGTCTGATGCATTACGAAGGCGGTAGGCTCCTCCAGTGAGAACCTCATCTATAATGAAGGGACCCTCCCATTTGGGCTTGAGCTTGTCCTTTTTCTTCTCTGGTAGGCATAGAACGAGTTCACCAACATTATAAGTCTTGGCCCGCACTTCTCTGCTTTGGTATCTTTGAGCTTGTTGTTGGTAGAATGCTGAACGAGCTTTTGCGACATCGTGCTCTTCCTCCAGGCCATCTAAGTCATCTTGCCGATCGAGCTCGGCCTCTCTCTCTTCGTACATGCATACTCGAGGTGAGTCATGAATAATATCGCAGGGCAAGACGGCCTCTGTGCCGTACACCATAAAGAACGGTGTGTATCCGGTCGTGCGATTGGGCATGGTCCGCAACCCCCACATTACGGATTCGAGCTCCTCAACCCAGTGTTTATCTGACTCCTTTAAGGATCACACTAGTCTGGGTTTAATGCTGCTCATTATTAGGCCATTAGCCCGTTCGACTTGACCGTTTGTTTGAGGGTGATAAACGGAGGCATAATTGAGCTTGATGTCCAGATTAGCACACCAAGTTTTTACCTCATCTGCTGTGAAGTTAGAGCCGTTATCGGTAATGATGCGGTGTGGGACACCATAACGGTGTACGACACCGGATATGAAATCTATCACTGGTCTGGTTTCGGCCATTTTAACTGGTTTGTCCTCTATCCACTTAGTGAATTTATCCACCATGACCAGCAGGTATTTTTTTCTTATGGCTTCCCCCTTTAAGGGGTCCAACCATGTCAAGCCCCCAGACCGCAAAAGGCCAAGTAATGGGGATTGTTTGTAGGGTGATAGGCGGCATATGGCTTTGATTGGTGAAAAGCTGGCAGCCTACACAATGTAGGACGAGGTCTTGTGCATCTGCTCGGGCCGTAGGCCAGAAAAAACTGGTACGGAAGGTCTTACTTACAAGGGCCTGAGCTGCAATGTGATGACCGCCAAGACCAGCATGGATTTCGGCCAAAAGCTGCCGCCCCTCTTCTTCGGAGATACATCTTTGAAGGACCGCGGTGGTACTTTTCTTGTAGAGCTCACCTTCATGAACCTTGTAGGCTTTCGAGCGTCGAACGATACAGCGTGCCTCATTCTGGTACTCAGGGAGCTCTCGCCTATTAAGGTAGGCCAGGAAGGGTTCGTTCCATGGGGCGATCACTACCATGATTACATGGGCCGATGGTGTTATTTCGGTGGCCGAGCCCCCGATGATATCAGAATTATGTTCGGAATCTGGGGGTATGATCGGCTCCAGACTGGTGTTGCTGCTCTCGTCCTGCCATACCATGGATGGCTTGAAGAGCCTTTCCACAAATCTATTGGGTGGGGAGGGGTCACGCTTAGCGCCCATGCGAGCAAGGATGTTCGCTGCTTGTTTACTCTCTCGGGCCACATGATGAAACTCGAGCCTCATACCGAGCTGATATTTTAAGTACGACGTTGCGGTAAGCCGCCATCTTCGGATCTTTGGCATCAAATTCTCTGTTTATTTGGGATATTGCAAGGTTTGAATCCCTACGCACCTCGAGGCGTTGTATGCCCATGGAGACGGCCATCCGACGACCATGCAATAGGGCCTCATATTCGATTGCGTTATTAGAGTCTGTATACAGTATTTGGAGCACATAACGGACTATGTCTCCTGTGGGGGATGTGAGGATGACACCGGCCCCAAGTATGGCTAGCATTTTAGAGCAGTCAAAGTGCATCACCCAGTTGGAATATGTGTCATACTCTTTAGGGAGTTCGGCCTCTGTCCATTCGGCAACGAAGTCAGCCAACACCTGTGATTTAATGGCTCGGCGTGGCATATATGTTCTTTCAAACAGTAAGAGCTCAATGGCACATTAGGCAATCCGGCCGGTGGCGTCCCGGTTGTTTATGATATCATTAAGTGGTACTTCAGAAGCCACCGTGATCGAACACTGTTGAAAGTAGTGCCACAGCTTCCGGGATGCCATGAAGACCGCATACGCTATCTTTTGATAATGTGGGTATCGAGATTTGCATGGTGTGAGGACCGTCGATTGATACATCTCCAACATATCTTTAATTTTTGATTGTTCCATCCTATTATATTATCTGTTTTGGATGTTTAATGCGCTTTATTATACACTTTTATATTATTTTTGGGACTAACCTACTAACCCAAGGCCCAGTGCAAATTGCTGTTTTTTTGCCTATTTCAGTGTTTCACAGAAAAGGAATATCAAACGGAATGAAACCTTCGGGAGAGTTACTTTTGGAAAAAACGTGATCCAGGGGACTTGGAGTAGACGTCAAGAAAGGAGCGAGGAGGCCACGAGGCAGGGAGGCGCGCCTGCCCCCTGGGCACGCCCCCACCCTCGTGGGCCCCTCGCAGCTCCACCGACCTACTTCTTCCTCCTATATATATCCATATACCCCAAAAACATCCAGGAGCACCACGAAACCCTATTTCCACCACCGCAACCTGATGTACCCAAGAGATCCCATCTTGGGGCCTTTTCCGGAGCTCCGCCAGAGGGGGAATCAATCATGGAGGGCTTCTACATCAATACCATAGCCTCTCCGATGATGTGTGAGTAGTTTACCACAGACCTTCGGGTCCATAGTTATTAGCTAGTTGGCTTCTTCTCTCTTTGGATCTCAATACAAAGTTCTCCTCGATCTTCTTGGAGATCTATTCAATGTAATTCTTTTTGCGGTGTGTTTGTCGAGATCCGATGAATTGTGGGTTTATGATCAAGATTATCTATGAACAATATTTGATTCTTCTCTGAAATCTTTTATGTATGATTTTTTATCTTTGCAAGTGTCTTCGAATTGTTAGTTTGGTTTGTCCTACTAGACGGATCTTTCTTGCAATGGGAGAAGTGCTTAGCTTTGGGTTCAATCTTGCAGTGTCCTTTCCCAGTGACAGCAGGGGCAGCAAGGCACGTATTCTATTGTTGCCATCGAGGAAAAAAAGATGGGGTTTATATCATATTGCTTGAGTTTATCCCTCTACATCATGTCATCTTGCCTAATGTGTTACTCTGTTCTTATGAACTTAATACTCTAGATGCATGCTGGATAGAGGTCGATGTGTGGAGTAATAGTAGTAGATGCAGAATCGTTTCGGTCTACTTGTCGCGGACGTGATGCCTATATACATGATCATGCCTAGATATTCTCATAATTATGCACTTTTCTATCAATTGCTCGACAGTAATTTGTTCACCCACTGTAGAATTTGCTATCTTGAGATAAGTCAATAGTGAAACCTATGGCCCCCGGGTCTATTTTCCATCATATAAGTTTCCAATCTATTTTATTTTGCAATGTTTACTTTCAATCTATATCATAAAAATACCAAAAATATTTATCTTATTGTCTCTATCAGATCTCACTCTCATAAGTGACCGTGAAGGGATTGACAACCCCTTTATCGCGTTGGTTGCGAGGTTCTTATTTTTTTGTGTAGGTGCGAGGTGACTTGCGTGTAGTCTCTGAAAGTGCGTTATATCGACTAGAGGGGGGGTGAATAGGCGATTTTTATGAAAGTCTTCAAAACGTGGGAGTTATGAAGACAAACAGCAAAGATTATGCCTATTACTATGCAGCGGAAGTACACTAGGCAAGCCATGGTCAAGTATTCAATAGAGTGAAAGCACGAAGACAAACAGCTGCAGTGTAATAAGGATCAGGTAGGAAGAAGTTGTGAAGCCAAACAAATCATACATTCACGTTGTGAAGACAAAAGATATAGCAAGCATGCAATGGCTTCACAATGTGTAACAGTAAGAAAAGGAAGTGAAGATGAAACCAGTGACTCGTTGAAGACAATGATATGTTGGACCAGTTCCAGTTGCTGTGACAACTGTACGTCTGGTTGGAGCGGCTAGGTATTTAAACCTTAGGACACACAGTCCCGGACACCCAGTCCTGAACACACAGTTCAGGACACCAAGTCCTCACCGTATTCTCCTTGAGCTAAGGTCACTAGTCCTCGCCCAATCACTCTGGTAAGTCTTCAAGGTAGACTCCCAAACCTTCACAACTTCGTTCACTGGCAATCCACAATGTCTCTTGGATGCTCTGAACGCGACGCCTAACCGTCTGGAGGATTCACAGTCCTCAAGTGTAATAAGTCTTCAGATCACACAGACAAGAAGACTTAAGTGATGCCCAATTTACTCTGGCTCTGGGTGGTTAGGGGTTTTCTCCTCACTAGGAATTTTCTCTCAAAGGCTTCGAGGTGGGTTGCTCTCAAACGACAAAAGCCGTGCACTGAAATCTGAGCAGCCAACCGTTTATGGTTGTGGGGGTGGGCTATTTATAGCCACTTGGCAACCCGACCTGATTTGTCCGAAATGACCCTGGGTCACTAAGGAACTGACACGTGTCTCAACGGTCAGATTTCAAACTCTCATGGCAACTTTACTTGGGCTACAAGCAAAGCTGACTTGTCCGGCTCTGGACAAGATTCGCTCTCATTGTCTTCACTCGAAGACATAGGTTTTTGGATTTAGGCATCACTTCAGTCATTCTGACTGGTTCTCCTGGACCCCACTTAACAGTACGGTGGTTCCTATGACTCAACACAAAAGAAAAAGAACTACGAAAGATCTAAGTCTTCGAGCTCCATAGGCTTCATAACGTGTCTTCTTTTGTCATAGTCTTCAATGTGAATATCTTCATATACCACCTTTGTCTTCAATGTCTTCATACATTTTTAGGGGTCATCTCTGGTAGTAAAACCGAATCAATGAGGGACTTCTTCCTGTGTTTTCCTGCAATTCTCACAAACACATTAGTCCCTCAACTAGGTTTGTCGGCAATACTCCAAAACCAACTAGGGGTGGCACTAGATGCACTTACAGTCTCCTACTGGATTGATACCTTGGTTCTCAAAAACTGAGGGAAATACTTAAGCTACTTTGCTGCATCACCCTTTCCTCTTCAAGGGAAAACCAAGGCAGTGCTCAAGAGGTAGCAAGAAGGATTGCTGGCGCCGTTACCGGGGAGATCTAGGCACAAGTCAAGACATACTAAGTACCCATCACAAACTCTTATCCCTCGCATTACATTATTTGCCATTTGCCTCTCGTTTCCTCTCCCCCACTTGACCCTTGCCGTTTTATTCGCCCTCTTTTTTCCGTTCGCCTCTTTTTCGTGTCTTCTTTTTGTCATAGTCTTCAATGTGAATATCTTCATATACCACCTTTGTCTTCAATGTCTTCATACATTTTTAGGGGTCATCTCTGGTAGTAAAACCGAATCAATGAGGGACTTCTTCCTGTGTTTTCCTGCAATTCTCACAAACACATTAGTCCCTCAACTAGGTTTGTCGTCAATACTCCAAAACCAACTAGGGGTGGCACTAGATGCACTTACAATCTCCCCCTTTTTGGTGATTGATGACAAACTAGTTGAAGTTTTCAACGGGGAATATAATGTGTGAAATTTGTAAAGGATAGGGAATTGTCTTCATAAGTTGCAAGGGCTCCCCCTGAAGATGTGCATATAAGTTGATACGCTTTTGGAATGCAAATGCACATGGCAGTTTGTACTTGTGGAGATCCACTTCAGCTTATGATGACAATCCACTACGCATGTGCAAGTATATGAAGATAATGACATGCATAATGGAAAATGGACGTCTGCAGAATGAGATAAGTGCGGAATTTATCATCGCACATGCGGAATTTATCTTCGCAAACAGGGTGGCAAACGACCATCGAGTCTTAGTGTTACAACTCAAAGAACCAAATGAAGCAAAAACGAGAGTTGTAAGCACGAAGCAAAATGTAGCAAAAATATAGCACCCGCCCATATGGACCCGCTTGAAGACTATCAACCCATATGCTTCTCCCCCTTTTGTCAGCAAGGACTAAAAAGGTTTGAAGACATAGGGTATCTACTCGTTTCCAGAAGCAGCAGGGTCGTTGGAAGTGTTTGGCGGTGCAGACGAGCTTGGAGGTGCTGAAGCAGGTGGCGGTGATGTAGCATCATCGTCTTCATCAATGATCCTTGCAGTAACTGTGGCAGCAGATGAAGAAAACTCAGAGTCTTCAAGTGATGGTGTGTTGCGCATCACAGCCCTTCTGGGGGGTGTGGTGTCAAACTTGAAGCGCTCAGTGAAGCCATCCTCTTCAAGTTCAGCTTCAGTACATATCATTGAGAGCCCTTTCCATGTACGACGGCAGGTTTCATGTGTAACGAAGGCATTCTTGGTGGCAAGGTTTCGAAGACGATATAGATCCACCAAGAGGCTTTTCATCTGAGCTTTAGCCAGTCGTGATGCCTATCTTGTTTTTGGTGAAGGGCCACAAGAAGCTCTCGGTCAGTGAGGGCACGAGCGCGCTTCTTGGGTCTTTGAGCATTTGTGCTGTCTGTGGCTCCAGTAGATGCTGGGCGTGGTGCACGTGTAGTGCCAGCCAATGGATATACCCTGGATATGGCTTCAACACCTTCAACATTCTGTGTGAAGCTCTGGTGTTCTGCATTCTGAAGATTTAAAGGTTGCTTGGCAGGTTCAGGATATATGGCTTCAGCAGAGGTATCCACATCTGGCAAGAAGATCCGATGGTTTCGGGCTGAGGGTTGATACAAGATCGCAGAGTGCAGTTTGATCAGCCTCATCACCCAAGGAGCATAGAACTTCAAACCAAATAATTCTGAGCCTGACGCTGCAAGTTGGCGTATGAAGAAATCCTGTGCGTTGAACCATTTGCCATGAAGGATACAAAATATCATAGTCTTCATTGCACCTTCGACCTTGGCATTTGGAGAGTGCCCTTTAATAGGCCAGAGAGTCCATCGGATGATGTGATATATGGTCCTGGGCAGGAACTCAAAGTCTTCAATGAAGAATTCTGTTGGATAAGGAGCATCATGGGGCAATGGCTTCATCATTGAGAGCATCTGACTCATATTTGGTTCAGGCCTCTGGAATATGCTCTCAATAGCTTCAACATGTAGTTGACAGCCTTCCTCGTAGTATTCTCCAGGAGTGGGCAGGCCAGTGAGCTCAATGATATCAAATGCATTGGCTTCATGATGGACATTTCCGGTCATCCACTCTAGTACCCAAGTCTTCGGATCTCTGTTGTATCCTTTAATGTGGAGGGTGGCATAGAACTGAAGCAGAAGCTCTTCATTCCAGTGCTCTTCATCAGTCACAAACGGCAGCAGACCCACTTGCCTAAAGCAATCCAAAGCTTCCTCAAGACAGGGCAGACCAGCAATGGCTTCAACCTCAAGGCGCTTGTGCGGGAAGATGCGACCTTGGTTGTATAGGATGCTTGAGTAGTAGCTGCGCTGAGGATAGCTCCAGAACCTATCTGATACAATCCTTTCCCTTGAAATAGGGGTTCTTGGAGCTGTTGAAAAATGTATTGTCTGCCTTGAAGCTATTTATGTCAAAGGAGCCAGGTGCTGATGCAGGACCTGGGAACCTTGGAAGCCTTGGGACTGGCTTCTGGACATGAGGCCTGTGCTCAACATGATAATCAAATTGAGGACCTGCAGCAGACTCAGGAACAGAAGTGTCTGGCTCAGTAGCTTCGCTGTCTGCTGAAGCATTTGGTGGGGCGGGCTCCTCATTGGCTTCAGTGTTTGTGGTGGCAGCCTCAACATTTTCTTCCTCCGCTTGTGTAGTTGGAGGGACAACCTCAGGCACGTTCTCCTGGAGAACTGCATCTTGATCTAGCGGGGAAGTGGGTTCTGGTGGTGCTTCTTCATTGGCTTCGGCTGATGCAGCCGGAATTTCTTCAGTATGGACTTGAGGCCTTGGACCTTTGCGAAGCCTACGGAACGCAGACGACGCTTGTGGGGTCGGAGTGGGCTGGGCCTCAAAGTCTTCTTCCTCCTGAGGGCGATCCGCCCATGACTCATCTTGTGCCATTGGCGTCAGAGGACGACCAATGCTGATGAGTTCGCTTGTTTCAAGCTGAGGAAGGGCTGCATCATCTTGTACATTGTCTTGGTGACCAATGTCTTCAGCAGCTATGGGGTCGGCTGCTGGAATATCTTCAGCTTCAGGAGCCTCTGTGGGAGCAGGCTCATGAACTGTCAGTCGTCTTTCTGCGTTGGGGTGAATGACAGAGAGGGGTTCAACCATCAAGGGCTCTGTGGGAGCAGCCCGAGCTTTCTTGATCTTGCGCTTCTTCTTGGTGGGGTCAGAAGGAGAGGCTTCAGAGTGTTTCCTCTTCCTAGCTTCAGCCTCTGCATTCCGTGTCTTCTTAAGCTCTGAGGCGGTTGACCGGCTCTTTCGCTTCGAGCCAGTCGTGGCGGTTGGGAAGACAATCGGAATAGCTTCTTGTCTTGGTGCCTCTGGTTCATTCACAGCAGGCTGCTTCTTCTTCTTCGCGGCCATCTTGGGGTCGATGCCAGGACGCCCAAGTGCCTTGCGCTTCTCGGCCTCATTGTAGGCCTGCACACATCGTTCTGCCAGTGACTTCATCCGCTCTAGAGCGTCATCTCCAAGATCTTCATCGCTAGATAGATCAATGGCTTCGCTGCGCAGAATGGCAGCGGCAGTGAGCTCTTTGCCGGTTTGTTGCTGGGGCTCCTTTTCTTTCTGTGGCTTGGAGACGCGGGATACGTCTTTAGACTGCACACTGACTTCAGGAGGTGCAGTTTTCAATGGCTTCGCCCTTGAGATTTTTGAGGCAGGGGCTGGCTTTGAAGCTTTTGGCTTCTTTGACTGCTTTGGCTTCGGCACAGCAGGAGCTTCATCAGACTCAGAGTCAGCTGGAGGGTCATTCACGGCAGTCCCTTGGACTAAGATGCGGGTGATGAGGCCCTCAAGATTGGCATACGGAGCGATGATGTTGGGTTCTGCGTAGCGTGTGCCATCCGCCCTTGGTGCGGAGGGACCAGGGTTGAAGTCTAACCCAAATTTCTTCTTGTTCAGCTTCGCTGATTGTTGGGCAAACTGGTAGTTGCGCTTGAACAGATTGTCGTCACGACACCAGAGGAGTGACGACGGATGCGCATCATCAGGCTGTGGTCCTCGGACCATGCATGGGTAGAAGCCTTGAGCAATGGCTTCATCTCTGGTCCTGGGTATGAGATTCTTGAAACGGATGTCCCCCCATGGTCTCCTGATGGCATTTTTCTCAGCATACTCCTCGGTGACGAAGCGGTATTTGAACCATTGTTCTGCCCAATAGCGTCGAATCCATTGGATTCGAGTCTTGCGCTGCCCATAGTTCTCTTCAGGATCTGTTTTGTACATTTCTGCCAGGTCTTCAGGCAGATCTTTGGAAGTTCCTTCACGTCTCTGTCTGCCCCCCTTCCTTGCTGCTGCTTCTGAAGCCATAAACTTTAACTTGAAAGGCTTCAAAGCTTTCAAAGGCTTTCTTTTGCTGGACCAACAGGAACTGGCTTCAGGAGAGTTTATGTGATGCTGTAGGAATTCTGCAAATGAATGCAGACTATGAGAACCGAAGGATTCTCCCACGGACATGTACCTGTGACAGCATTAAGGTGCGAGGGAAGGGGAAGAGGTCATATGCATTCTCAGAAGTTTTTGAAGATTAATCAGTTTAGAAGACATTGACCTCATCGTGCGAAGACATTCACTCATAGATAAGAAGTTGGTTCCAGATTTGTACGAACCCACAGATCAGTACAAGTGAGGCATCTAACTACTTCATGAAGCACAAGTGAATATACTAGGCATGTTATGAGATGTAGATTGAGAGATCTATCTTATGTGAAGAGAAACTTCTTATGGTAGAAAGTGACAGAACCATGAGATCAAAAGAGGCAGTAAAAAGAAGTTTTATTTACCACACTTGGAACTGCTAGACGGAAAGGAGTTGATGCCGAGCAGTTCAGTCCTCCGTGCCCTAACTTGGCGACGGAAAACACCTACGGCGACGGCGGAGAGGACGATGTCCGCGGTCGGCGTGAGGACGGCGTTGGAGAGGTTGCGGCAGCGAAGCGCTTCGTCTCCGGCGTCGTCGAGAGCTAGCGGTGGCGCTAGGGTTCTTGCGAGGGTGGAAGAAGGAGATAATGACCGCGGTAAGTGTGAACTTATAGGCGCAGGGGCGGCACTGTGCTATTACTCAGGTGCCCCTGGCGATTCGCATTTGAGTAGTACGTGGCCATCATGCGGTATTTTGGGGGCAGTTCCACATCCCACGCATGCCTGGATTGTCGGGCGGTCGTTCCTACTTCTCCGGATTTTATGTGGAGGAATGAGCATTGAAAACGGACTTTATGGTTGTCTCTTTATCTTCTGCTGACAAGGACGCAGTGAAGACATTCGACAGTTTCAATAGAATGCATATGACTTGGAGAGATAGAGTTTAAGATAGAAAGCATAGAGAAGTTTGCGGTCCGATCACATTCACTTAGTTCAAAAGATTCAACACGAAGACATAGCTATAAGTGAATGCTGTAGAGGACAGAACACTAGCATATATATATATCTATACAATCAACGTAGTGAAGATAATCATGATGAAATATTCGAAGCCAAACCAAATGTGAAGATATTGCAAGGTAACGCCATGAGTGAAACACTTCAAAATAGAACGTTTGGTGGTGGCGTTACCCACCGTATAGGAAGTATTAGACCCAGACACGGCGCACAATTATCGTGGCGCTCCAAAGTCAAATTCCACATTAATGTATTCACACTTAGAGTGTATGTCTTCATTGAATGAAGATATACTTTACTTTGTGTGTTGCACATCTAAGTCATCAATATGCATAAGTGTTAGGATGTGTGCCTGATCACAGGACATTTGAGGATTCCAAGATATTTAGCTCACACCGTAACTTGCAAAATCTCTTCTCATCCAAGGGCTTGGTGAAGATATCTGCCAATTGCTCTTCAGTGTTGACGTGTATGATATCAATGTCTTCCTTCACAACATGATCTCTGAGAAAGTGATGACGAATTTCAATGTGCTTTGTCTTCGAGTGCTGAACTGGGTTGTTGGCAATCTTGATGGCGCTTTCGTTGTCGCAGTAAAGTGGCACTTGCTTCAGATGAATGCCATAGTCCTTGAGTGTTTTCTTCATCCACAGAAGCTGAGCGCAGCAAGATCCAGCAGCAATGTATTCAGATTCAGCAGTGGAGAGAGATACACAGTTCTGCTTCTTTGAAGACCAACATACAAGTGATCGTCCCAGAAAATGACATGTGCCTGATGTAGACTTGCGATCAACTTTGTCACCAGCATAATCAGCATCCGAAAATCCAACTAAATCAAACTCTGAGCCCTTGGGATACCATAATCCTAGAGTTGGGGTGTGAGCCAAATATCGAAGAATTCGCTTCACAGCTAAGTGATGCGACTCCTTTGGTGCCGCTTGAAATCGAGCACACATGCAAACACTAAGCATAATATCTGGCCTAGATGCACATAAATAAAGCAAAGAACCAATCATGGAGCGGTATACCTTTTGATCGAACTCTTTACCATTGTCGTCAGGACCTAGATGATGTTTGGCTGGCATTGGTGTTGTGAATCCTTTGCAGTCTTGCATACCGAACTTCTTCAGGCAATCTTTGAGATACTTCTCTTGAGATATGAAGATGCCATTGCGTTGTTGTCGTATTTGAAGACCAAGGAAGAACTTCAGTTCCCCCATCATGGACATCTGATATTGCTCTTGCATCATATATCCAAACTCTTCACTGTACTTCTGATTGGTGCAGCCGAAGATAATGTCATCCACATATATTTGGCACACAAACAGTTCACCATCATATGTCTTCATGAAAAGAGTGGGATCCAGGGAACCAGGTATGAAGCCTTTGCTCTTCAGGAAGTATTTGAGTGTGTCATACCAGGCCCTAGGGGCTTGTTTGAGGCCATACAGAGCCTTGTTGAGCTTGTATACCATGTCAGGATGTTTTGGATTTTCAAAGCTAGGTGGTTGTGCAACATACACTTCTTCTTCAATCTTGCCATTGAGAAAGGCACTTTTCACATCCATTTGATATAGAAGTATGTTATGATGATTTGCATATGCCAGCAGTATGCGTATGGCTTCAAGCCTTGCCACATGAGCAAATGTTTCATCGAAGTCAATGCCCTCCACTTGAGTATATCCTTGAGCAACGAGACGAGCTTTGTTTTTGACAACTTGACCATGCTCATCTTGCTTGTTGCGGTATATCCATTTGGTGCCTATTATATTGTGCTTCCGTGGATCAGGACGCTTAACCAGTTCCCATACATTATTCAGCTCAAACTGTTGAAGCTCTTCTTGCATAGCTTGAATCCATTCAGGTTCCATGAAGGCTTCTTCAACTTTCTTGGGTTCTGATATGGAGACGAATGCGAAGTGCCCACAGAAATTTGCTAGCTGAGTTGCCCTTGAATGAGTGAGTGTACAGGGCGAAGACTTTGCTCTTGCTGATCTGTGTTGTTGTTGGGAGGAATGTCTTCAGGCTGAGCATTGTCTTCATGTTGATCAGGTGCTGAGATGATAAGTTCTTCTTCAGGATGAGCTTCAGAAGGTATAATCTCTCCAGTTCCCATAAGCTTGATTGATTCACTAGCTGGAACTTCATCTAGCACATTTGGCAGTTGCTCTCTTTGTGAACCATTTGTCTCATCAAACCGCACATCCACTGTTTCAACCACTTTGTAATGGAAGAGATTGAAGACAATGTAGGGGTGTGAATCCTTTCCATATCCAAGCATAAAGCCCTCATGTGCTTTTGGTGCAAACTTTGAGGTGTGGTGTGGGTCCTTGATCCAGCACCTTGCGCCAAATACTCTGAAGTAACTGACATTTGGCTTCTTGCCAGTTAGGAGTTCATAAGATGTCTTGTTTAGAAGCTTGTGAAGATAAACACGATTGATTGTATGGCATGCAGTGTCAATGGCTTCTGTCCAGAATTTTCTTGGAGTCTTGTATTCATCTAGCATTGTTCTGGCCATCTCAATGAGTGTTCTATTCTTGCGTTCGATGATGCCATTCTGCTGTGGCGTGTACGGAGCTGAGAATTCATGTGTGATGCCCAAGGTATCAAGATATGTATCAAGGCCAGTGTTCTTGAATTCAGTGCCATTGTCACTTCTGATGTGCTTTATCTTGGCGCCAAAATTGTTCATTACTCGATTGGCGAAGCGTCTGAAGACATCCTGCACTTCAGTCTTGTAAAGGATTATGTGCACCCAAGTATATCTAGAGTAATCATCAACAATCACGAAGCCATAGAGGCAAGCAGTAGTAGTAAAAGTTGAGTAGTGAGTGGGACCGAAAAGATCCATGTGGAGCAGTTCGAAGGGTTGAGTAGTAGTCATGATTGTCTTCGAAGGATGTTTTGCCCTTGTCATCTTCCCTGCTTCACAGGCACCGCATAAGTGATCTTTCTTGAACTTGACTCCCTCGATGCCTATGACATGCTTCTTCTTCGCAAGGGTGTGGAGGTTCCTCATGCCAGCATGCCCAAGCCTCCGATGTGAAAGCCAGCATTCTGAAGCTTTTGCAAGAAGACATACTGCAAGTTGTGGCCCTGCTGAGAAATCTACCACATACAAATCACCTTTCCGATACCCTTCAAACACTAGAGACTTGTCAGATTCCATTAGTACCAGGCACCGATATTTTCCAAACATTACGATCATATTCAAATCGCAAAGCATTGATACAGACATTAAGTTGAAGCCAAGGGATTCAACAAGCATGACTTTATTCATGTGTTGATCTTTTGAGATTGCAACTCTACCTAGACCCAATACCTTACTTTTACCAGTGTCAGCAAATGTGATGTGGCTCTTGTCAGATGGACGTAAGGTTGAGTCCATAAGAAGGCTTCTTTTGCCAGTCATGTGATTTGTACACCCACTGTCAATAATCCATTCTGAAGACTTTGAAGTCGTTGGTGTCGTACCCTACAGTGCAGTTAGGGGGATAGGCTTCACGAAGAGAATTGTGAAGCAAAAACATTTGATGAACCAGTGGGTTATGAAAACTTAGATCCAGATTAGGACTAATAGGGAGAGTAGCATGCGATTCAGGAATGAGGTACATAATGATGCCATTCGGGCATTTTATCTTGCGCCCTACAAGATTTTAAGGTCCCCAGCAATAGCGTCAGAAGATTTTGTTTTTCTGCTGGAGACCTTTCCCTGCAAAAGAGAGTTAAGCTTTCTTAACCACCCACATTTTCAAGGGTGGCTTAGAAGCAATAAGTCTAAGTGCAGCATCTGAGAATTTTGGCTTTGAAGCCTTAGCAAACAGTCTAGCAGGTGGACAATAATACTCATAGGAATAAGCAGAATAATTTTTGGTCATATGAACATGACGATTCGAAGAACCGCTCTCATATTCATATGCCTGAGTATGGTTTCCCTGAAAAACATTTGCGTTAGTGTGACTCAGGTGAGTCTTCTGTTTGTATGAAGCCTTTGGACCGTATGAAGCCTTTGGTCTGAGGTTTGTCTTCTTCAAGTGAGGTGTCATGAAGACATTCACAGGAAGATTTTCCAGACACTTTTTCGGAACCCAGATCTTCTTCATAGGCGGTCCATTCCTGCAGTTAGTACCAATGTACCTAGCAAACACTTCACCATTCTGATTCTTAAACAGTTTATAGTTTGCATCAAAGGATTCATCAATGATAATGGGGTTAGCACAAGTGAAGCCGGATAAATTGGATGGATCTGCTGAAAGTTCCTTTGCATCAACCCATGTGGTTTTGGGGTACTGCTCAGGTTTCCAGTAAGAGCCATCTGCATTTATTTTCCTCACGAACCCAACACCCTCTTTCCTAGGGTTTTGGTTCAGAATCTGCTTCTTGAGGACATCACATAATGTCTGATGCCCTTTAAGACTTTTGTACATCCCTGTTTCAAGCAATGTCTTCAACCTAGCATTCTCATCAGCAATAACAGTGGTATCCTCAGCAGAGGGGTTAGTTACCACATCAACAGTTGAAGACATTGCAACAGCAGTAGCAGTGGAACATTCAGCAAGAGAAGTAGCATTATCACGCTCAATGCATTTAAGACATGGTGGTTCAAATCCTTCCTGAGCGGAACTGATCTGTTCGGCGTGAAGTGACTCGTTTTCCTTTTGAAGATCTTCATGAGCCGCTCTCAATTTCTCAAGTTCTTGCTTCCTTTGAAGATAATCATAGGAAAGCTTTTCATGAGTTGTTGAGAGAGTATCAAGACGATCTTCAAGTTCCTGATACTTAACGTGAAGATTTTTTATGTCTTCAATTAAGGATTCAGATCGAGACATTTCAGCACCCAACAGATCATCTCTTCTATCTAACAGTTTTTGAATATGTTCCATAGCTTTCTGTTGTTCAGTTGCAATTTTAGCAAGTGTTTTGTAGCTGGGTTTTGAATCACAGTCAGAGTCATCGTCACTAGATGTTTGATAGTGAGTAGTGCGTGTGTTTACCTTGGCACCGCGTGCCATGAAGCAGTAGGTAGGAGTGGAGTCGTTCCTGTCATTTGCGTCGGTGTTGGTGATGCAGTCATTGTCTTCAGTGTTGAAGATGGACTTGGCAACGTATGCTGTTGCCAGACTCGCAATGCCAGAATCAGACTCCTCCTCAGACTCCACCTCTGCCTCCTCAGAAGTAGACTCCTCCTCTGAATCCATTTCCTTGCCAACAAACGCACGTGCCTTGCCAGATGAGCTCTTCTTGTGTGATGAAGACTTTGAGGAAGACTTGGAAGAAGACTTTGAGTATTTTTTCTTCTTCTTGTCACCGGAATCATATTCCTTGCTCTTCTTCTTCCTTCTATTCTCATTGTCCCATTGTGGACACTCAGAGATGAAGTGTCCAGTTTTCTTGCACTTGTGACATGTTTTCTTCTTGTAGTCATGAGCAGAAGCTTCATCATTCCTTGAGCTTGATCGTGAAGATTTTCTGAAGCCTTTCTTCTTGGTGAATTTTTGGAACTTCTTCACTAGCATTGCAAGTTCTCTTCCAATGTCTTCAGGATCATCAGAACAGCTGTCAGATTCTTCTTCAGATGAGGAAACAGCTTTTGCCTTCAAGGCACGAGTTCGCCCATAGTTTGGACCGTAGATATCTCTTTTCTCAGAAAGCTGAAACTCATGTGTGTTGAGCCTCTCAAGTATGTCAGACGGATCGATTGTCTTGAAATCAGGACGTTCTTGAATCATCAGGGCTAGGATGTCAAACGAACTATCAAGTGATCTCAGGAGCGTCTTGACGATTTCATGTTTGGTGATCTCAGTGGCGCCGAGGGCTTGAAGCTCATTTGTGATGTCAGTGAGCCGATCAAATGTGTGCTGGACATTCTCATTGTCATTTCGCTTGAAGCGGTTGAAGAGGTTGCGAAGAACACTGATTCATTGATCTCTCTGGGTTGAGACGCCTTCATTGACCTTGGAGAGCCAGTCCCAGACCAGCTTGGATGTCTTCAAGGCACTCACACGGCCATACTGTCCTTTTGTCAGATGGCCACAGATGATATTTTTGGCAGTAGAGTCCAGTTGGTGAACTTCTTGACATCAGCAGCAGTGACACCTTCTCCAGCCTTGGGAACGCCGTTCTCGACGACATACCATAGGTCGACGTCAATGGCTTCAAGATGCATGCGCATCTTATTCTTCCAGTAGGGATATTCAGTTCCATCGAAGACGGGGCACGCAGTGGAGACTTTGATTATCCCTGCAGTCGACATAGCTAAAACTCCAGGTGGTTAAACCGAATCACACAGAACAAGGGAGCACCTTGCTCTGATACCAATTGAAAGTGCGTTATATCGACTAGAGGGGGGGGTGAATAGGTGATTTTTATGAAAGTCTTCAAAACGTGGGAGTTATGAAGACAAACAGCAAAGATTATGCCTATTACTATGCAGCGGAAGTACACTAGGCAAGCCATGGTCAAGTATTCAATAGAGTGAAAGCACGAAGACAAACAGCTGCAGTGTAATAAGGATCAAGTAGGAAGAAGTTGTGAAGCCAAACAAATCATACATTCACGTTGTGAAGACAAAAGATATAGCAAGCATGCAATGGCTTCACAATGTGTAACAGTAAGAAAAGGAAGTGAAGATGAAACCAGTGACTCGTTGAAGACAATGATATGTTGGACCAGTTCCAGTTGCTGTGACAACTGTACGTCTGGTTGGAGCGGCTAGGTATTTAAACCTTAGGACACACAGTCCCGGACACCCAGTCCTGAACACACAGTTCAGGACACCAAGTCCTCACCGTATTCTCCTTGAGCTAAGGTCACTTAGTCCTCGCCCAATCACTCTGGTAAGTCTTCAAGGTAGACTCCCAAACCTTCACAAACTTCATTCACTGGCAATCCACAATGTCTCTTGGATGCTCTAAATGCGACGCCTAACCGTCTGGAGGATTCACAGTCCTCAAGTGTAATAAGTCTTCAGATCACACAGACAAGAAGACTTAAGTGATGCCCAATTTACTCTGGCTCTGGGTGGTTAGGGCTTTTCTCCTCACTAGAAATTTTCTCTCAAAGGCTTCGAGGTGGGTTGCTCTCAAACGACAAAAGCCGTGCACTGAAATCTGAGCAGCCAACCGTTTATGGTTGTGGGGGTGGGCTATTTATAGCCACTTGGCAACCCGACCTGATTTGTCCGAAATGACCCTGGGTCACTAAGGAACTGACACGTGTCTCAACGGTCAGATTTCAAACTCTCATGGCAACTTTACTTGGGCTATAAGCAAAGCTGACTTGTCCGGCTCTGGACAAGATTCGCTCTCATTGTCTTCACTCGAAGACATAGGTTTTTGATTTAGGCATCACTTCAGTCATTCTGACTGGTTCTCCTGGACCCCACTTAACAGTACGGTGGTTCCTATGACTCAACACAAAAGAAAAAGAACTACGAAAGATCTAAGTCTTCGAGCTCCATAAGCTTCATAACGTGTCTTCTTTTGTCATAGTCTTCAATGTGAATATCTTCATATACCACCTTTGTCTTCAATGTCTTCATACATTTTTAGGGGTCATCTCTGGTAGTAAAACCGAATCAATGAGGGACTTCTTCCTGTGTTTTCCTGCAATTCTCACAAACACATTAGTCCCTCAACTAGGTTTGTCGGCAATACTCCAAAACCAACTAGGGGTGGCACTAGATGCACTTACAGTCTCCTACTGGATTGATACCTTGGTTCTCAAAAACTGAGGGAAATACTTAAGCTACTTTGCTGCATCACCCTTTCCTCTTCAAGGGAAAACCAAGGCAGTGCTCAAGAGGTAGCAAGAAGGATTGCTGGCGCCGTTACCGGGGAGATCTAGGCACAAGTCAAGACATACTAAGTACCCATCACAAACTCTTATCCCTCGCATTACATTATTTGCCATTTGCCTCTCGTTTCCTCTCCCCCACTTGACCCTTGCCGTTTTATTCGCCCTCTTTTTTCCGTTCGCCTCTTTTTCGTGTCTTCTTTTGTCATAGTCTTCAATGTGAATATCTTCATATACCACCTTTGTCTTCAATGTCTTCATACATTTTTAGGGGTCATCTCTGGTAGTAAAACCGAATCAATGAGGGACTTCTTCCTGTGTTTTCCTGCAATTCTCACAAACACATTAGTCCCTCAACTAGGTTTGTCGGCAATACTCCAAAACCAACTAGGGGTGGCACTAGATGCACTTACAGTCTCCTACTGGATTGATACCTTGGTTCTCAAAAACTGAGGGAAATACTTAAGCTACTTTGCTGCATCACCCTTTCCTCTTCAAGGGAAAACCAAGGCAGTGCTCAAGAGGTAGCAAGAAGGATTGCTGGCACCGTTACCGGGGAGATCTAGGCACAAGTCAAGACATACTAAGTACCCATCACAAACTCTTATCCCTCGCATTACATTATTTGCCATTTGCCTCTCGTTTCCTCTCCCCCACTTGACCCTTGCCGTTTTATTCGCCCTCTTTTTTCCGTTCGCCTCTTTTTCGCTCGCTTCTTGTGTGCTTGTGTGTTGGATTGTTTGCCGCGATGGCTTTACCAAAAAGTGTTGATCCTCACCTTAGAAGGTTGGAAGAAATTGAAAACAACATTAGAAGTTTTATGTCCTTGCAGTTTGAGCATAATAATTTCGTCAGAAACGAGCTTAAAGAACAAAAAAGTTTTATGGGGTACATCAATAAAGAGCTCGATGATATGTCTAAGAATTTTATGGTCTGAAATATTAGTTCGTTCATCTTGAAAACTTAATAGCCCAAATTTCGGATAAGCAGGACACCTTAGTTAATAAGATGGCCGCCAAACCGGAAGAACTTGATGATAATAAGGATGAAGATCTAAAAGTGATTGATGTGTCTCCTATTAAATCTTTGTTTTGCAATATGAATCTTGATAATGATGGGACTGGAGATGAGTCAACTTTAGTTAAAAGGCGTCCCAATGATTCAGAGTTTTTAGATCTTGATGCAAAAATTAATAAAGGTGGGATTGAAGAGGTCAAAACTTTACTTAGCAATGAACCCACTATTTTGGATTTCAAGAGATTTAATTAGGATAATTTCTCTTTGATAGATTATATTTCCTTGTTACAATCCGTGCTAAATTCTCCGCATGCTTATAGTCAAAATAAAGCTTTTACCAAACATATCGTTGATGCTTTAATGCAATCTTATGAAGATAAGCTTGAATTAGAAGTTTATATATTTAGAAAACTTCATGATGAGTGGGAACCTACTATTAAAATTAAAATTAAAGATCATGAATGCTATGCTTTATGTGATTTGGGTGCTAGCGTCTCCACGATTCCAAAAACTTTGTGTGATGTGTTAGGTTTCCGTGAATTTGATGATTGTTCTTTAAATTTGCACCTCGCGGATTCCACTATTAAGAAACCTATGGGAATGATTAATGATGTTATTATTGTTGCAAATAGGAATTATGTGCCCGTAGATTTCATTGTTCTTGATATTGATTGCAATCCTACATGTCCCATTATTCTTGGTAGACCTTTCCTTAGAGCGATTGGTGCAATTATTGATATGAAAGAAGGGAATATTAGATTCCAATTTCTGTTAAGGAAAGGCATGTAACACTTTCCTAGAAAGAAAATTAAATTACCTTATGAATCTATTTTGAGAGCCACTTATGGATTGCATACCAAAGATGCTAATACCTAGATCTATTCTTGCTTTTATGCCTAGCTAGGGGCGTTAAACGATAGCGCTTGTTGGGAGGCAACCCAATTTTATTTTTGCTTCTTGATTTTTGGTTCTGTTTAGTAATAAATAATTCATCTAGGCTCTGTTTATATGTGGTTTTATGCTTTTAATTAGTGTTTTTTTCCAAGTAGAACCTTTGGGAAGACTTGGGGGAAGTTTTTGCGATCTTGCTGTAAAAAACAGAAACTTTAGCGCTCACGAGATTTGCTGCCATGTTTTACTGGAGAATGAGATTAGGTTGATTATTTTCGCAGATGATTAATAGACAGATTCATCACGTCCACCAATTTATTTCAGAATTTTGGGGGTTGCATAAGTATTCGAAACCTACAAATTACTACAGACTGTTCTGTTTTTGACATATTCTGTTTTTCGTGTGTTGTTTGCTTATTTTGATGAATCTATGGCTAGTATCGGAGGGTATGAACCATAGAGAAGTTGGAATTACAGTAGGTTTAACACAAATACAAATAAAGAATGAGTTCATTACAGTACCTTAAGTGGTGGTTTGTTTTCTTATACTAACAGAGCTCATGAGATTTTCTGTTGGGTTTTATGTTGTGAAGTTTTCAAGTTTTGGGTAAGGATTTGATGGATTATGGAATAAGGAGTGGCAAGAGCCTAAGATTTGGGATTCCCAGGGCACCCCAAGGTAAAATTCAAGAACAACCAAAAGCCTAAGATTGGGGATGCCCCGGAAGGCATCCCCTATTTCGTCTTCGTCCATCGGTAACTTTACTTGAGGCTATATTTTCATTCACCATGTGATATGTGTTTTGCTTGGAGCGTCTTGTATGATTTGAGTATTTACTTTTTAGTTTACCACAATCATTCTTGCTATACACACCTTTTGGGAGAGACACACATGAATCAAAATTTATTAGAATACTCTATGTGCTTCACTTATATCTTTTGAGCTAGATAATTTTACTCTAGTGCTTCACTTACATCTTTTAGAGCACGGTGGTGGTTTTATTTTATAGAAATTATTGACCTCTAATGCTTCACTTATATTATTTTAATACTCCTTTAGAACAACATGGTAATTTGCTTTGGCTATAAAATTGGTCCTAATATGATAGGCATCCAATATTGGTATAATAAAAACTTTCATAAAAAGGTGCATTGAATACTATGAGAAGTTTGATACTTGATAGTTGTTTTGAGATATAAAGATGGTGATATTAGAGTTGTGACAGTTGAGTAGTTGTGAATTTGGGAAATACTTGTGTTGAATATTGCAAATCCCGTAACATGCACGTATGGTAACCATTGTGTAACAAATTTGAAACATGAGGTGTTCTTTGATTGTCTTCCTTATGAGTGGCAGTCGGGGATGAGCAATGGTATTTTCCTACCAATCTATCCCCCTAGGAGCATGCGCGTAATGCTTGGTTTTTGATGACTTGTAGATTTTTGCAATAAGTATGTGAGTTCTTTATGACTAATGTTGAGTCCATGGATTATACGCACTCTCACCTTTCCATCATTGCTAGCCTCTTCGGTACCATGCATTGCCCTTTCTCACCTTGAGAGTTGGTGCAAACTTCGCCGGTGCATCCAAACCCCGTGATATGATATGCTCTATCACACATAAACATCCTTATATCTTCCTCAAAACAGCCACCATACCTACCTATTATGGCATTTCCATAGCCATTCCGAGATATATTGCCATGCAACTTCCCACCGTTTCATTTATGACATGCTTCATCATTGTCATATTGCCTTGCATGATCATGTAGTTGACATCGTATTTATGGCAAAGCCACCATGCATAATTTATGATACATGTCACTCTTGATTCATTGCCCTTCCCGGCACACCGCCGGAGGCATTCATATAGAGTCATATTTTGTTCCAGTATCGAGTTGTAATCATTGAGTCGTAAATAAATAGAAGTGTGATGATCATCATTAATAGAGCATTGTCCCCCCAAAAAAGGGGAAGGCCAAAAAAAGAAAGGCCCAAAAAAAGAGAAATAAAAAGGGACAATGCTACTATCCTTTTTTTCCACACTTCTGCTTCAAAGTAGCACCATGATCTTTATGATAGAGAGTCCCTTGTTTTGTCACTTTCATATACTAGTGGGAATTTTTCATTATAGAACTTGGCTTGTATATTCCAACAATGGGCTTCCTCAAATGCCCTAGGTCTTCGTGAGCAAGCAAGTTGGATTCACACCCACTTAGTTTCTTTTGTTGATCTTTCATACATTTATAGCTCTAGTGCATCCGTTGCATGGCAATCCCTACTCCTTGCATTGACATCAATTGATGGGCATCTCCCTAGCCCGTTGATTAGCTGCGTTGATGTGAGACTTTCTCCTTTTTTGTCTTTTCCAGATAACCCCCCATCATTATATTCTATTCCACCCATAGTGCTAGCTCCATGGCTCACGCTCATGTATTGCGTCAAAATTGAAAAAAGTTTGAGATTGCTAAAGTATGAAACAATTGCTTGGCTTGTCATCGGGGTTGTGCATGATGAGAGCATTCTTGTGTGGCGAAAATAGAGCAGGACCAAACTATATGATTTGTAGGGATGAACTTTCTTTGGCCATGTTATTTTGAGAAGACATGATTGCTTAGTTAGTATGCTTGAAGTATTATTATTTTTATATCAATATTAAACTTTTGTCTTGAATCTATCGGATCTGAATATTCATGCCACCATAAAGGAAAATTACATTGAGAATTATGCTAGGTAGCATTCCACATCAAAAATTCTGTTTTTATCATTTACCTACTCGAGGACGAGCAGGAATTAAGCTTGGGGATGCTTGATACGTCTCCAATGTATCTATAATTTTTGATTGTTCCATGCTATTATATTATCTGTTTTGGATGTTTAATGGGCTTTATTATACACTTTTATATTATTTTTGGGACTAACCTACTAACCCAAGGCCCAGTGCAAATTGCTGTTTTTTTGCCTATTTCAGTGTTTCGCAGAAAGGGAATATCAAACGGAATGAAACCTTCAGGAGAGTTATTTTTGGAACAAATGTGATCCAGGGGACTTGGACTAGACGTCAAGAAAGGAGCGAGGAGGCCACGAGGCAGGGAGGCGCGCCTACCCCCAGGGCACGCCCCCACCCTCGTGGGCCCCTCGCAGCTCAACTGACCTACTTCTTCCTCCTATATATATCCATATACCCCAAAAACATCCAGGAGCACCACGAAACCCTATTTCCACTGCCGCAACCTTATGTACCCAAGAGATCCTATCTTGGGGCCTTTTTCGGAGCTCCGCCAGAGGGGGAATCAATCACGGAGGGCTTCTACATCAACACCATAGCCTCTCCGATGATGTGTGAATAGTTTACCACAGACCTTCGGGTCCATAGTTATTAGCTAGTTGGCTTCTTCTCTCTCTTTGGATCTCAATACAAAGTTCTCCTCGATCTTCTTGGAGATCTATTCGATGTAATTCTTTTTGCGGTGTGTTTGTCGAGATCCGATGAATTGTGGGTTTATGATCAAGATTATCTATGAACAATATTTGATTCTTCTCTGAAATCTTTTATGTATGATTTTTTTATCTTTGCAAGTGTCTTTGAATTGTTAGTTTGGTTTGGCCTACTAGATGGATCTTTCTTGCAATGGGAGAAGTGCTTAGCTTTGGGTTCAATCTTGCGGTGTCCTTTCCCAGTGACAGCAGGGGCAGCAAGGCACGTATTGTATTGTTGCCATCGAGGATAAAAATATGGGGTTCATATCATATTGCTTGAGTTTATCCCTCTACATCATGTCATCTTGCCTAATGCGTTACTCTATTCTTATGAACTTAATACTCTAGATGCATGCTGGATTGCAGTTGATGTGTGGAGTAATAGTAGTAGATGCAAAATTGTTTCGGTCTACTTGTCGCGGACGTGATGCCTATATACATGATCATGCCTAGATATTCTCATAATTATGCACTTTTCTATCAATTGCTCGACAGTAATTTGTTCACCCACCGTAGAATTTGCTATCTTGAGAGAAGCCACTAGTGAAACCTATGGCCCCCGAGTCTATTTTCCATCATATAAGTTTCCAATCTATTTTATTTTGCAATCTTTACTTTCAAGCTATATCATAAAAATACCAAAAATATTTATATTATTATCTCTATCAGATCTCACTCTCATAAGTGACCATGAAGGGATTGACAACCCCTTTATCGCGTTGTTGCGAGGTTCTTATTTGTTTGTGTAGGTGCGAGGTGACTTGCGTGTAGTCTCCTACTAGATTGATACCTTGGTTCTCAAAAACTGAGGGAAATACTTAAGCTACTTTGCTGCATCACCCTTTCCTCTTCAAGGGAAAACCAAGGCAGTGCTCAAGAGGTAGCATCGCTACATACTATACTGGTTTTTGAAGTGGGAATTTATGTCCCTCTTCTTCTCGTTCGACGATGAGCACCGCACTCACCGCCTGGTGTGTTGTAGATATGTATAGTGACATGGGTTCACTGACATTTGGCGCGGCCAGGATTGGGTTGCTTGCTAACAAAGCTTTTATATCTTCCAGTCAGGCTGTTGCATCATCCGTCCATGCAAATTGGTTGGTGCGTCGGAGCGGGCGATACAGTGGCAGTGCCTTTTCTCCTAATCTGGAGATAAAGCGGCTCAAAGTTGCCACGCACCCGACTAGTTTTTGGACCTGCTTGAGGTCTGTTGGTGTAGCCAACTGTGACATGGCTTGGATTTTGGCTATGTTTGCCTCGATTCCCCTATTGGAAACAATGAACCCAAGCAGTTTTCCGGCGGGAACGCCGAAAACGCACTTTTCCGGATTGAGCCGTATATCATATCTTCGGAGGTTGTCGAATGTGAGGCATAAGTCATCCACCAAGGACTCGACATGCTTAGTTTTGATGACTACATCATCTACATATGCCTCAACTGTCATGTTGATTTGTTTTTCCAGGCACGTTTGAATCATGCGTTGGTATGTGGCGCTGACATTTTTGAGCCCGAAGGGCATGGTGTTGAAGCAGTAGGGCCCGTATGGGGTGATGAATGCCGTTGCATCTTGGTCGGATTCCTTCATTTTGATTTGATGGTATACAGAGTATGTGTCGAGGAAACACAGTGAATCATGTACTGCGGTTGCATCAATAATCTGGTCGATGCGAGGTAGTGGGAAGGGATCCTTAGGCAAGCTTTATTAAGGTCCTTGAAGTCGACACACAAGCGCCAGGATTTATCCTTCTTCGGAACCATGACCAGGTTTGCTAGCCAGTCCGGATGTTTGATCTCTCTGATCAACCCGGCTTCGAGTAGCTTGGCTAGCTCCTCCCCCATAGCCTGTCGTTTGGGTTTGGAAAATCACCGGAGCGTTTTCTTGACTAGTTTGTATCCCTTCAGTATATTGAGACTATGTTCGGCCAGCGCGCGTGGGATTCCTGGCATATCCGAGGGGTGCCAGGCGAAGATGTCCCAATTCTCGCGCAATAATGCGTGCAATGCGGTGTTGACCGTCAGATCCAGCTGTGCCCCAATGGAATCTGTCTTCTTGGGGTCCGTCGGGTGAACTTGAAATTTGACTATCTCGTCTGCTGGCTTGAAAGAGGTGGATTTAGGCCTTTTATCAAGAATTGCATCGTCTCTATCCATTATGGAACGCAGAGCGGTGAGCTCCTCGGCCGCTAGGGCTTCAGACAGTGCCTCAAGGGCCAAGGATGTGGTTTCGTTTTCGGCGCGGAGTGCTATGTCCGGATCACTGGCGATAGTGATCACACCGTTGGGCCCGGGCATTTTGAGCTTCATGTACTCGTAATGAGGTATGGCTTGAAAGTGTGTGAATGCGTATTACCCTAACAGGGCATGACATCCGCTGTTGAACGGGACCACCTAGAAGATTATCTCTTCGAACCTATAGTTCTTTGGCATGCCGAATACCACGTCGAGTTTAATTTTCCCCAAGCATCTTGCTTCCCAACTAGGGACAATTCCTCGAAAGGTTGTATTACTCTACTCAATGCGACTCCCGTCCATTTGCATTTTATTGAGCGTATCTTCATAGATGAGGTTCAATCCGCTGCCGCCGTCCATGAGCACTTTAGTGAGGTGAAAGCCGTCTACAATTGGGTTTAGAACCAAAGTGGCTGGTGCTCGAATTGATCGGGCCCTTGGCTCGTCACTGGCGTTAAAGGTTATCGCCATATCGTTCCAAGGATTTATTGCGGCTACGTGATTGACTTCGGCGAGGTCGCAGAGCGTCCTTTTACGTCAGTTGTTTGAAGAAAATGTCTCGAAGACCATAAACACGTTGAGGTCGTTATCCTCGGGGGAATGCCTTGCTAGAGTAGTGTTGTTGAGAATAGCCTCCCCGCTTTTATCCACCTGCCGGAGTATCCAACATGCCCAAAGGCTATGAGTTGGTTCGGAATTCGGCATCGTGTGTATCTAACAGGGCTTGTCGAGCCATTCATCAAGGACAGTTCTGTGTCCTAGTAAGGGCTTAATTTTTCTTTCCGTGAAGTAATGATCAGGTGCCCCGTAGGGGTGCATCTGTTTTGTCCGGCCGGTGGGTGGCTTAAAGGCCGGTGGTTCCCACCGAGCTGTCTGGGCTTTCCAGGCGCTTTCCATTGCGCAATATTTCTGTACTATGTGTGCCAAATCTGCAAACTGCAGTATGTGGCGCTGATTGAGGGCATTGAGGATGCCCTCGTTCGTACAGTTGTGGCGAAATACTGATACCGCGTCGTCGTCGCATCAATCTTTAATCTTGTTTTTAACAAGTAGGAATCTAGCCCAAAAGTGATGGACTGTTTTCCTGAGGTTGCTGTCGTATATACATTAAATCGCATATGTCTGCGGGACCGGAATTGCTTGGAGAATATTGATTGTGGTGGGTGGGTTTAAATCCGAACCCTGACCCGTTGTGGAATCCGGATTTTGAAAAATTTCTGAGGTCATTGACCCAGGATCCGAAGTGTCCTGGGGCTTTTTAGACTCATCACTTGATTCTATGTTCAGAGGATGGATGATCCTTTCTCGAAGATGAGTGTCCGGCTCGGAGATCTGAACATAGTTTGTTTTTAGCATAGGAGGAGCAGTATCCTCAACTTGTTCTTCCACGACAGTCACCAGGTAGGTGATAGGTGGAGACCTGATTTCTCTCTGATCGGGTTTAAGCCCAATCAGATCGTAATCTGTTGCAACCCCCAGGGCGGCGATGCGATCTAGAAGTTTGTTTAAAGACGAGACATCTGCCGTATTCATCTTATCGATGCTTTCGGGGTTGATGCGGAGATGATTATTGGCAATCTGGGGGACCGCCTTGGGCTTAATGGCCGGACGGGCGCCTACGGTGAAATTGCCGATCTGGAGGATCTGCCCAGGAACTAGGGCTTTTCCAGAGGTGATTTTGTCATTGATGACGAGGTGAGCCATCAATCCTTTTATCGACAACACGAAGGAACTCTCAATGAAAGCACAAATGTCCGTGTCAAAACCGGCAGATCTTGGGTAGGGGGTCCCGAACTGTGCGTCTAAGGATCGAAGGTAACAGGAGGTAGGGGACACGATGTTTACCCAGGTTCGGGACCTCTTGATGGAGGTAATACCCTACTTCCTGCTTGATTTACTTTGATGAGTATAAGGGTTACAAGAGTGGATCTACCACGAGATCATAATGGCTAAACCCTAGATGTCTAGCTTGTATGATTATGACCGCCTCTATAGACTACACCCTCCGGTTTATATAGACACCGAAGGGGCCTAGGGTTGTATAGAGTCGGTTTACAGAGAAAGAAATATTCATATCCGAGTGCCAAGCTTGCCTTCCACGCCAAGGAGAGTCCCATCCGGACACGGGGGAAGGTCCTTGATCTTGTATGTTCACGGCCCATCAATTTGGCCCATGCCGCATAGCCCGGCCATCCGAGGACCCCATAATCTAGGACTCCCTCAAAGGGGCCAGGCCACCCCCAAAAGTAGATGACCAAGACACCGCCACAGGGCCCTGCTGGGGGTCGCAGAGGCAAAACCACCTCACCAACCACTCTAGCATGACCCAAGTCGTCTATCAGTGCAGTGTCAAACCGCAAGGTGATTAAGTGGCAGCCATTCGCCGCATGGCAACCATTTCCTATAGAAGAAACCCACAGGTGACACCCGTCCTGCGACCTGTCAAGAGAACAGGTGCGGAGCTGGCGAAATAGCCCCACAAGCCTTGCTAGGCAACCAGTGATGTCACACTAAGCAGTGCATTTAATGCGCCCTGTTAGCCCGCAGAGTTAGGTACGATAGCACTATTTGCTATCATATCAATGCATAATGACTACTTTGCTATTGTGGTGACCCCTTAATCTATAAAAGGAGGCCCGTAGCAACTGTATAAAGGGTTGGAAAGTTGATGAACCCACACCCCCATACGCGCGTAGTCGCTGCTGCCCTTAGGCGACCCCTGCCGGGCAAGTGTACTATGCTTCACCATCTCCATTCCACCATCAATCCACCAAAGCAGGAGTAGGGTTTTACGCCTCACAGTGGCCCGAACCTGGGTAAATTGCTTGTGTGTTCTCTGCCGTGCTGCCGTGCGCTTGTCCGCTCTTTGTGCAACATGATGTCCCCCTGCCGAACCAGCAAGGGGCCTCCTGGTCCCATGGGTGGCCATTGAGGGATTCCTGGGCTAAGGGGTCCTCGGGCGTCCGGCCTGTTAGCCATGGGCCGGACTGATGGGCTGTGAAGATATGAAGACCGAGGACTGCACCCGTGTCCAGATGGGACTTTTCTTGGCGTGGAAGGCAAGCTTGGCGGCCAACTATGTAGATTCCTTTCTCTGTAACCGACCTTGTGTAACCCTAGATCCCTCCTGTGTCTATATAAACCGGAGGGCTAGGTTCGTAGATGGCCGAATCCTCATAATCATAGCCAGACTAGACCTCTAGGGTTTAGCCATTACGATTTTGTGGTAGATCAACTCTTGTAATACTCATATTCATCAAGATCAATCAAGCAGGACGTAGGGTATTACCTCCATAGAGAGGGCCCAAACTTGGGTAAACATCGTGTCCCCTGTCTCCAGTTACCATTGACCTTAGACGCACAGTTCGGGACCCCTTACCCGAGATCCACTGGTTTTGACACCGACATTGGTGCTTTCATTGAGAGTCCCACTGTGACGTTGACGATAGAATCGATGTCTCGCCTTGTTCTCAAGGATAATATCACCACTGGAGGAACGCTGGCTCCAGGCGAAACCCTCCGGCTGGGCGACTTTACCATGACCGCCCATTCGGTCATTAAGCCGACGATGACCTCTTGGGTCATCGAAAACCCCCTTCGTATTGACTCCGAACACTCCAAGCAGATGGATCCAGCAGAGCTTTCATACTTAAACGAGCTCCTAGATCGCATCGCCGCCCTGGGGGTCGCTACAGACTACGATCGAATTGGGCTTGAACCCGATCAGAGAGAAATCAAATCTCCACCGATCACCCACCGGATAGCGGTAGTCGAGGAGCGAGTCAACAACTCTTCCTCCATACTAAGGACGGATTATGTCCGGATCTCCAGTCTCGAAGAGCCGGACACCTACCTGTGAGGAGATGCATCCTTCCTTGCGAACATAGAATCGGACGACAGGCCTAAGAAATCAGTGGATATCCCGGAGCCCGATCTGTTAAGTTCGGAAGACCTTCAGTCTCTGGATCCAAAACCGGGTCAGGGTTCAGATTTAAATCCACCCACCCACCCGAATACAAGCGCTCTCATGAGCATACAACAGCAGTCTCAGGAAACGGTCCACCACTTCTGGGCCAGATTCCTTCTTGTCAAAAACAAGATTAAAGATTGCCGCGACGAGGAAGCGATCTCAGTGTTCCGCAACAATTGGAGGGACGAAGGAATCCTCAACACCATCAACCGCCGTCGCATCCTACACTTCGCTGACTTGGCAACTATCGTACAAAAGTACAGCACAATGGAAAGCGCCTGGAAAACTCAAGCAGCCCATTGGGAATCATCGGTCCCCACTCAACCCCTCATTCAGGCGAAAAGGGCGCACCCTTGCAACACGCCCGGTTCAATAGTAAAGAAATATAAGTCCAATACGAGGCGCGAAACCGTTCTGGAAGGATGGCTTGATGGTCCATGCAAAATACACGCAACACTGGATAACATACCAACACATAGCCTTAGAGCATGTTGGATACTCCAGCAAGTGGCCAAGGGTGGCGAGGATATCCTCACCAAGAATAACATAGAACAACACCCCCCCAGAGGACAACGACCCCAAAGTACTGACGGTCTTCGAGACATTCGCCTCAAACAATAGGCCCAAAAGAGCACTATGCAGACTCACCGAAGTCTGTCAAATAGCAGCAATAAACCCTTGGAATGACATGGCTATAACTTTTAATGCCAGTGACAAACCAAAATACAGGACAGTCCGAGCACCAGCCGCCTTGGTCCTCAGTCCAATCGTGGACGGCTTTCGGCCACCAAGGTCCTCATGGACGGCGGCATCGGACTAAACCTCATCTACAAAGATACACTCCACAAAATGGAAATAGACAGGAGCCGCCTTGAGTAAAGCAGCACGACCTTCCAAGGAATTATTCCCAGTCAGGAGGCGCAGTGTGCGAGAAAAATAACACTCGACGTGGTATTCGGCACGCCGGAGAATTATCGGTCCGAAGAAATAACCTTCCAAGTGGCCCCTTTCAACAGCGGATATCACGCCCTTTTGGGGCGGGAGGCATTTACACGCTTCCAAGCTGTACCTCATTATGGGTACATGAAGCTTAAGATGCCCGGTCCCAAAGGCATAATCACTCTCGCCAGTGATCCGGACATAGCACTCCACGCCAAAAATAAAACCGCATCCCTGGCCCTTGAGGCATTATCTGAAGCCCTAACGGCTGAAGAATTAACCGCACTGCGCTCCACGGTGGACAGGGACGATGTGATCTTAGACAAACGCCCCAAGTCCCTTCAAGCCAGCAGAAGAAATAGTCAAATTCCAGGTCCATCCAATGGACCCCAAAAAGACAACATCTATTGGAGCACAACTAGACCCAACGGTCGACGCCGCGCTAAGGGATTTTCTTCGCGAAAACTGGGATATATTCGCCTGGCACCCTTCTGACATGCCAGGTATCCCGTGCAAACTGGCCAAGGACAGCCTCAACATATTAAAGGGATATAAACTGGTCAAACAAACACTGCGGCGCTTTTCCGAACCCAAACGTCAAGCCGTGGGAGAGGAGCTAGACAAGCTAATCGAGGCCAGATTCTTTAGAGAAATAAGACATCCGGACTGGCTGGCAAACCTAGTGATGGTACCAAAGAAGGATAAATCTTGGCACTTGTGCGTCAATTTTAAAGACCTCAATAAGGCTTGCCCTAAGGATCCCTTCCCCCTCCCCCGCATTGATCAAATCATTGATGCTACCGCAGGACACGACTCAACGTGTTTCCTCGATGCATATTCCGGATACCACCTAATCAAAATGAAGGAGTCGACCAGGCTGCAACAACATTCATCACCCCATATGGGCCAGTCTGCTTCAACACCATGCCCTTCGGGCTCAAGAACGCCGGCGCCACCTACCAATGCATGATCCAAACATGCTTGGAGAAACAGATCGGAAAGACAGTTGAAGCTTATGTGGATAACGTCGTAATCAAGACAAGGCACGTCGAAACACTAATAGACGACCTACGCCTCACATTTGACAACCTCCATGCATATGACATTAAGATCATTCCGGAAAAGTGTGTTTTTGGCGTCCCCGCAGGAAAGTTGCTGGGCTTCATCGTCTCCAATAGAGGAATTGAAGCAAATCCAGCCAAAATCCGAGCTCTGTCACAGTCTCTGGTAGAAAAAGAGCCTGTTGTCCCGGTTCGTAAGGGCCTTTAGTCCCGGTTCCTGAACCGGGACTAAAGGGTCGGTACTAATGCCCTGACCCTTTAGTCCCGGTTCAAACCAGAACCGGGACTAAAGGCCCTCCACGTGGCCGGTCCACCTTTAGTCCCGGTTGGTAACACCAACCGGTACTAAAGGAAATTTTCTGATTTTTTTTTTGAATTTTTTGTTGAAATTTTTTTTTGAATTTTTTTTATTTTCAAATTTCTGAATTATTTTAACCTCTAATCTCTAATCACCCCTCATCACTGCTCAATTTAATCTCTAATCACCCCTCATCATTCCAAATCATCTAACTTCCCAGAAGGTCACCCATTCTCCCACTCCCCCAGCCTGAGCACGCTTAACTTCCGGGTTCTGTTCTGCCTCGTTTCCAAGTCTGCACTCGTTGTTTTCCTGACAATAGTAAGATGTCAATCCTATTAACCCTCAGGAGTTTAGCTTGAGCATGAAGTCACACATTTCACTGTTTGAGTTTGAAACTATTGTTCTAAAAAACAATAATTTTTTAGTAACACTAATATTTCTTGAATAAGTAGTTTGACCATTGTTTGACCACAGTTTGACCATAGTTTGACCAGATTTGACCAAAATTCAAAAAAACTGAAATAATTATTTAATAACACTAATATTCTTGAATAATTATTTAGTAACACTAATACTTCTTGAATAAGTAGTTTGACCATAGTTTGACCAGATTTAATGAAAATTTAAAAAAACTAAAATTTGAGCATAACTTTTTTTCCTTTTGGAATTTGAGGATTCTACAAATTTGCAAACAGGCCGTAGGCGGTCTCCATCGGATGTAACTTTTCGAGTAGATGATTTTTCATATAAAAAACTTTTTAATCCGAGTTCGTATGCAAAAGTTATGCCCATTTTACAAATTCCAGAGAGATTTTGTAAATAAAGTCGAAATTCATATTTGTAAATTTTCCCAACAACTAGACCACATATCACATGGGAAACTTATTTTATTTTTTTGACATTTACATCATTTTCTTTTGTTTTTTCTAAAACTGAAAAGGCGGTCCACAGGGGGGGTTGAAAATGGGACTTTAGTACCGGTTCGTGCCATGAACCGGTACTAATGCCTCAAAGCCCATTAGTCCCGGTTGGTGGCACCAACCGGGACTAAAGGTCTAACCTTTAGTACCGATTGGTGCCACCAACTGGGACTAATGGGCATCGCACCCTTTAGTCCCGGTTCGTGGCACAAACCTGGACTAAAGGGCCCAGGTGAACCGGGACTAATGCCTTAGCCGCATGAACCGGGATAAATGCACCCATTGGTCCCGGTTCTGGACTGAACCGGGACTAATGGGCTTACCCGGCCTGGACCAAAGCCCCCTTTTCTACTAGTGAGTTGGCTACGCCAATAGACCTTAAACAAGTCGAAAAACTCACGGGTTGCATGGCAGCTCTAAGCCGCTTTATCTCCAGATTGGGAGAAAAGGCACTGCCACTCTATCGCCTTCTACAGCAAACTGATCACTTTGAGTAGACAGACGCGGCAACAGCCGGACTGGAAGAAATAAGAACACTCCTAGCGAGCAACCTAATCCTGGCCGCGCCAAACGTCTACGAACCCATGCTGCTATACATATCGGCAACACATCAAGTGGTGAGCGCTGTGCTCGTCATTGAACGAGAATAGGACAGACATAAATTCCCGCTTCAGAAGCCAGGATACTACGTACCCACTGTCCTTACACCATGCAAATCCCGGTACCCCCATTATCAAAAGATAGCATACGCGGTCTTCATGGCATCCCGAAAGCTACGACACTACTTCCAGGAGTGTTCGATCATGGTGGCTTCCGAAGTACCACTCAATGACATAATAAACAACCGCGATGCCACGGGCTGGATTGCCAAATGGGCCATTGAGCTCCTTCCATTTGATATTACATACAAACCACGTCGAGCTATTAAATCCCAAGTACTGGCTGACTTCATCGCCGAATGGACAGAGGCCGAGCTCCCTAAAGAGTACGACACATATTCCAACTAGGTCATGTACTTCGATGGCTCCAAAGTGTTGGCAGGGCTGGGAGCGGGCGTCGTTTTGATGTCCCCCACGCGAGACGTCGTTCAATACATACTCCAAATACTATCCACAGACTCCAATAATGCAGCCGAATACGAGGCCTTATTGCATGGTCTCCGGATGGCTGTCTCTATGGGCATACATCGCTTGGAAGTGCGCGGGGACTCAAACCTTGCAATATCTCAAATAAATGGAGACTTCGATGCCAAAGATCTGAATATGGCGGCTTATCGTAATGCTGTCCTAAAAATGCCGGCTTGGTTCGAGGGACTCGAGTTTCATCACGTGGCCCGAGAAAGTAATCAAGCGGCGGACGTTCTTGCTCGTATCAGCGCCAAGCGCGACGCAGTCCCACCTAACATCTTTCTGGAAAGTCTTTTAAGCCATCCGTGGTGTGGCAAGGGGAAAGCGGCAACACTAGTCCGGATCCGAACACAACCCCAGATTCCGAACACACCGATCTCATCGTCGGCTCAGCCATCGAAATAACACCGTCAACCCATCTCATTATGGCAGTCATTGCCCCATGGACCGGATCCTTCTTGGCCTACCTTAATAGAAGGAACTTCCTAAGGATCAGAATGAGGCCCGCCGCATTGTCCAGCGTTCAAAGGCCTGCAAGGTTCACGACGGAGAACTCTATAAGAAAAGTGCTACCGGAGTCCTTCAAAGATGCATCTCCGAGGAGGAGGGCTGACAGCTCCTGGTTGAGATTCATGCCGGTCTCGACAGGCACCACGCCGTAGCTCGGGCCCTTGTTAGCAAGGGCTTTCGTACAGGGTTTTATTGGCCGACGGCCCAAGCAGATGCACATGACCTTGTCCAATGTTGCGTCGGATGCCAACTCTTCGCCAATCAAAGCCACATGCCCCCACTACCCTACTAACAATCCCCATCACTTGGCCTTTTGCGGTCTGGGGACTGGACATCGTTGGACGCCTTAAAGGAGGAAGCCATAAGAAAAAATATCTGCTAGTCATGGTGGATAAATTCACTAAGTGGATAGAGGCCAAACCAGTTAAAACGGTCGAGTCCGGGCCGGTGATAAAATTTATATCCGGCGTCGTACACCGTTATGGTGTCCCACACATCATCATCACTGATAACGTCTCTAATTTCATAGCCGACGAAGTGAAAACCTGGTGCACTAATTTGGGCATCGAGCTCGATTACGCCTCTGTCTATCATTCATAGACAAACGGTCAAGTCGAATGGGCCAACACTCTTATAATGAGCGGCATCAAACCCAGGCTAGTGCGGTCTTTGAAGGAATCAGACACACACTGGGTTGAGGAGCTTGACTCCGTACACTAGGGGCTGCGGACCACGCCCAACCGAACTACCGGATACAAACCTTTTTTCATGGTGTACGGCGCAGAGGTTGTGCTACCCTGAGACATTATACATGACTCACCTCGGGTGTGCATGTACGAAGAGAGAGAGAGAGAGAGTCCGAGCTTGATCGGTAGGACAGCCTAGACGCCCTGGAGGAGGAGCGTGACATCGCAAAAGCCCGTTCCGCATTTTATCAACAATAGGCCCGCAGATATCAAAGCAGAGAAGTACAGACCAAGACTTATAACGTTGGCGAACTCGTTCTACGCTTGCCGGAGAAGAAAAAGGACAAACTCAAGCCCAAATGGGAGGGTCCCTTCATCATTGACGAAGTCCTCACCGGAGGAGCGTATCGCCTGCATGATGCGTCAGACAATCGCCTCGAGCCGAACCCCTGGAACACGGCCAGACTCCGAAGATTCTATGCCTAAGCGTTGAACTCTTTGTTCATCTCCTTCTCCCTGCTGTTTCCATAATACTTTTTTTCTTTCTTTCTCTCTCCTTTAGTTTTTCTCTTTAGCCTTAAAGCTTTCGTGCGGTTAGACCGCGCACCCTGGACACACACATATGCCTTCAAATATGTATGTCCATTATACCTGGGGGCTTCTTGTACAAAAGCTTGGTATTATTCTCCGGGCATCAAGCTCATCACATATGCGTTTTTCCCCATATGTACCTTTTCTTCGCCATTATATGCATCGGTATGGCTTAAGTTTTGGCTAAGCTGGGTTGCCTGGCTCCTGTTCTTATGCCCTACGTTCCCATTAGTTTGGCTAGGGCATAAAGGGAGCACCTCTGTGATTGTTACTGCCGGGTCATATGGATGTGTACCTCAGACTGGGTGAAGCCGAAAGCTAGCGTTCTTAAGGGAATATTCGGTCAGTGAATTAAAGATGTTTTTTGCATTCGCTCCATTTGCGAATGCCCAGAAGATATATGTATATATATACTGTGATTTTTTTCAATCATAGTTTGGACATGCGCTCTAACGCATGCACACCTAGGGAAAGGAACCCTTAACGGAACTATTCTCTTTGGAAGATCTTTCTTACATAATGTAATATAACATAACTAGCCGGATACAACTTGTCTGTTCAAGCAACTATGACCCCTACACCTGGTTTCCACGCATACCCCGGTCTATTCGGCCGCACGGGTTTTCGGAAACACTCCGCGCCTTCGGGTCCAGAGGGCAAAGCGAAAAGGTCTGCCATGACAATCGTTTTACAATTCAGCTAGACGGAAAAATACACAATCATTTCGACTCAAAAATTTCCTCCTCTATACCCTGCAGCAGGCTATCTAACTTACAATCCTGCTGGGAATATCTATCGGCCACCTCTACTTGGTCATATACTAAAGTAGCAAGAATTTCTTCCCCATTTGACCCTAGCGGTCTGACCCGGGCCATGTGATTTGGATTCAGCTTCGTATATCGCGTTTTCACCATGGCCCAGGGCTCTCGCGCACCCTCTCGGCAGGCTGATATCTTCCATAGTCGGATACGCCGCCGCGCTCCCTTGAACAGCTCTACAAGCTCCTCCATATTCCCTGGAGGGGAGGCGGATGGCCATAAGGCCTTGGCTACACTCCACACTGCCTGTCGAGCTTGCTCGTGCAATTGCAACAGCCCTTGCAGAAGATCACTTGATGATCCGGACACCTCCTCTTCGGGACGGCCCGTCAACATACCTGCAATCATAGCTATATCAGATACTTTTTACCTCCAAACTGTTATAAGGTAAATTCGACCACGTACTGAATATGCCGCCTCGCAGCTTTTTATTCTCCTTCATGGAGTCGGCCAGCTGGGCTTGCACATCTTTCAGTTCTTCGCCCAGTTTGGTGTTTGAATCCCGGAGTTTGTTCTTCTCCTCTCTAACTCGGGTCAGAACGCGCTCGCCTACGACATGTTGTCTCTTCGCCTCTTTTTCGCTCGTTTGAGCAGCCTTTAGTTTCTCTTCCAGTTGGTCTGACGACCCTGTTATAAGACAAAGTAGCAGTTTCAACACAGCCGACATATCATTTTTTTCTCGATGGAGGGAAATATTACCAGAGGATGCCTTCTTGAGTTGTTCCTATTCGGCGGTAGCAGCAGATAGCTGTGCCCGACACTTTTCCAGCTCTTGGGCTAGCAGGTCGTTCTTCTCCGTAAGAACCTGGTTACACAATGATCGATAAATCATTTGTACCAACTGCTTCAAGTCTCGGGGGGCTACTGGCATATGGTTATCATAGTCAGACAAAGTAAACTTACCTGCACATCTTTTAAATGCTGCTTTGTGGCTCTATTAAGCCCATCTCGAGCAGCTCGGATATATGCATCAACCAAGCTGAAGGCGTTAAATGCCTCTTTTGAAAAACCAGGGTCTTGTAAAACGGCCCTGCGGCACCGATGATTCATGGCGCTCTCCACTTCTGAGTTGGTGACGGATACATCATCCAAATCCTCGGCTGGAGGATAGTCCGGCATCACCCCCGCATCAGCCCTCGTCTTCACGGCAGGATCTGGATCCTGGCTACGGGAAGTATGACCGGCCGGACCCCCGGATATAGTCCGGCGCACCTTTTTCCTGATCCAGGGTAAACGGAAAGGTCACAGTTGGATGTGACTGCCAAGGTGCATATTTGCAAATTCATACCTCTTTGATGAAGGCTCGGCCATATCTTCGTTTGCCTTCCTGAGGGAGTCTGGGATTAGGGGTCTCCGGACAGCCGGACTATATCCTTTGGCCGGACTGTTGGACTATGAAGATACAAGATTGAAGACTTCGTCTCGTGTCCGGATGGGACTCTACTTGGCGTGGAAGGAAAGCTAGGCAGTACGGATATGGATATCTCCTCCTTTGTACCGACCTTGTGTAACCCTAACCCTCTCCGGTGTCTATATAAACCGGAGGGTTTTAGTCCGTTGGACAACATACAATCAGACCATAGGATAATTTCTAGCGTTTAGCCTCTCCGATCTCGTGGTAGATCTACTCTTGTACTACCCATATCATCAAGAATAAATCAAGCAGGACGTAGGGTTTTACCTCCATCAAGAGGGCCCGAGCCTGGGTAAAACATCGTGTCCCCTGCCTCCTGTTACCATCCGCCTTAGACGCATAGTTCGGGACCCCCTACCCGAGATCCGCCGGTTTTCACACTGATATTGGTGCTTTCATTGAGAGTTCCTCTGTGTCGTCGCCGTTAGGCTTGATGGATCCTTCTATCATCTATAGCAATGCAGTCCAAGGTGAGACTTTTCTCCCCAGAAAGATCTTTGTGTTCGACGGCTTTGCACTGTGGGCCAATTTGCTTGGCCACCTAGAGCAGATTGAAAGCTACGCCCCTGGCCATCAGGTCAGGTTTGGAAACTTAAACTACACGATCAATGTCCGCGGAGACTTGATCTTCAACGGATTCAAGCCCCTGCCGTGTGCGCCACACGGTCACGATGAGTATGATTTAGCTCTACCATTGGGCCGTATTCAGGAGATCGCACCGGCAGCCGCTCCGAGCCTCAATTCGGAGCCAGTTGTGCCATCCATGGACGGGTGGATAGACCCCGTCATGGAGGCCGTATCCTCAGCGGCGATCGAGCCGAATATCGACCTTACCCTTCACGAGAGCCGTATTGCCAAACTGCCGGATCCTTCCCCGGCCACGGACTCCTAACCGCCTGCGCCCGTGCCTATCAAATCTGACTGGGCGCCAATCATGGAGTTCACCTCTGCGGATATCTTTCAGCACTCGCCCTTCGGTGACATACTGAATTCATTAAAGTCTCTCTCCTTGTCAGGAGAGTCCTGGCCGAACTATGTCCGGCAGGATTGGGATGCGGATGACGAAGAAATTCGCCGCCCACCCACCACCCACTTAGTAGGCACTGTCGATGACTTAACCGACATGATCGACTTCGACTCCGAAGACATCGACGGTATGGACGATGATGCAGGAGACGAACAGGAACCACTTCCCACAGGGCACTGGACGCCCACTTCATCACATGACATATACATGGTGGACACACCAAAAGAAAACGACAACGAGGAACGAAAGGACGCAATGAAGGGTTGTCCCCTCGAGAAGAAGTCAAAGCGGCGGCGTAAGCTCCGCTCCAAATCCTGCCTCGGCAGAAACAACAATCATATAGACCCAACGTTAGAGCAGGGTGAACCATCGTCGGATCACGGCAACACGGAGAATCAAACCGAACAACCCGACTCTGTCAAAGATAATAGTCCGGACGACATCACACCAGACAGACACCCGGAGCAACAGAATGCCCATCAAAGGCTTGTTGCCACCGCGAGGAGTCTAAAAAAGCAGAAGCAAAGGCTCAAGGTTGCGCAAGACACAGTCAGAATCAGATGGAGTAAAGTACTCAACACAGCAGTAAAGTACGGCAGTAATCGCCCCACCAAGAGCTACCCAAAGCGGAAGTTGCTACCTGAATTCGATGAGGAGGCCTTAGACCCCCCGCAACCAAAAATTAAAACGGCCATCTGGCCGGATAGACGACCCCACGGCCAACATAGAGCGGCAAACATCACCGCACATGAGCTAATACGCGATCCACGCAAGGGCTCGCATCAAAAGGACGACGCAACCAGATCCATTTATGGACCACGCAAGCATGCTCCAGCATACGATGCAACACAACAAACATCCGAACATCATGGTACACCCAGATACAGGGGTGCCGCACACCCCCTATATTTCACCGACGAAGTGCTGGACCACGTGTTCCAGAGGGATTCAAACCCGTAAATATAGAGGCATACGACGGAACAACCGACCCTGGGGTTTGGATTGAGGACTATATCCTCCATATCCATATGGCTCGAGGAGATGATCTCCATGCCATCAAGTACTTACCCCTCAAGCTCAAAGGGCCAGCTCGGCACTGGCTCAAAAGCCTCCCTGAAAGCTCCATTGGAAGCTGGGAAGAGCTTGAAGACGCTTTTCGGGCAAATTTTCAAGGGACTTATATCCGACCTTCGGATGCAGACGATTTAAGTCATATAACTCAACAGCCCGGAGAGTCAGGCCGAAAGCTTTGGAACATGTTTCTTACTAAAAAGAACCAAATAGGCGACTGTCTGGACGCCGAAGCCTTGGCAGCTTTTAAACACAGCGTCCGAGACGAATGGCTTGCCAGACACCTCGGCCAAGAAAAGCCGAGAACAATGGCAGCATTAACAAGCCTCATGACCCGCTTTTGCGCGGGCGAGGACAGCTGGCTAGCCCGATGCAGCACCAGCGACCCAAGTACATCCGAAGTTAGAGATGGAAACGGGAAATCACGACGCAGCAAAAATAATAAGCGCCGGAATAAAGAAGATAGCACGAAGAGCATGGCGGTAAACGCCGGATTCAGAAGCTCTCGGCCAGGTCAGCAAAAGCCGCCCTCTAAAGGCGCCAGAGATGAACTGTCCAGCCTAAACAAAATTCTGGACCAAATATGTCAAATCCATAGCACCCCTGATAAACCTGCAAATCATACCCATAGAGAATGTTGGGTCTTCAAGCAGTCCGGCAAGCTCAATGCCGTACACAAGGGGGAGGATACAGCAAGCAAAGACGAGGATGAGCCTCTCAAGTAAGACACTGGGGAACAAAAGAAATTTCCACCAGAAGTCAAAACAGTACATGTGTTACACGTGATCAAGGGGAGAAACAAAGCGGCACTCCCAGAGAAATATGCCCAAGGGCCTATCACCGCGGAGTCCTGCCACTGGTCGTCTCAACCGATCACCTTCGATCATTAGGATTACTCGGCAAGTATCCGGCGCGCAGGATGGTCTGCCTTGGTATTAGATCCAATAATTAACGGATACCACTTCACACGAGTCCTGATGGACTGTGGCAGCAGTCTAAACCTGATATATCAGGACACAATCCGCAAAATGGGGATAGACCCAACGAAAATTTGCCGCAGCAATACTACCTTTAAAGGAGTAATGCCAGGCCCGGGGGCTCATTGCACGGGCTCCCTGCTACTAGAGGTTATAATCGGCTTCCCCGATAACTTCCGTAGTGAAAATTTAACCTTCCACATTGCTCCGTTCCAAAGTGGCTATCAAGCACTACTTGGACGCGAAGCTTTCACTCGCTTTAATGTAATACCACATTACGCTTCCCTCACGCTTAAGATGCCTGGTCCACGTGGCATCATTACACTAAATGGAAATATTGAGCGATCCCTGCGCGCCGAAGAGAGTCCAGCTGCCTTGGCAGCCGCACACTAAAACGGCCTCACCAACTAAAGCATTCGATAGGTCATCAAGACCATGGACACGGTTAGACGAGTCCGACGTAGCTATATGTACTTCACACAGGTTTGATGGCCACACCCCTATTACAAATACAAGGGGTTCTACGCGCGCAGACAAGTGGCAATTTTTACTCATCTTGAATTGTACATGGTTCTTTAAACCTACCTTTTTGCACGACAACTTTTCACCTAAGTTCCTCTCTCTTACAGATGACCATCATGCTACACCCGTCCAGGATACGCCACAACGGAGACACAGGCGCAGACGTGCAGCAGGGACCCGTTCCAAGGATTCTTTTTAGATTAAGACCCTGCGTCAACCTTTTTTTACTGTCTCTTGTTGATACACATCCCTCGGATTCTCAGTACAATTGAGAAGGATGCTGACGTCTTGGCATGTGGCCACGTCAGAGTAATGCACGTACCTGGACACCAGGGGCTTCTTACAAAGGGCACTGTTCAGGCCCACAATAAAGAGCGAATACCTTAGGGAGTGTTCGGCGTCGCGAGTTTGGCCTTATATGCATCAGCTCCGAATCATGTCTTTGGTCAAATGTTGGGTTTGCCCGGCTCCTCTGTTTTGCTGCCTCACGTTCCGCTCTATCGGCTAAGGCGGCACCAGGAGAACTACTGCGATTGTGCCCTGGTTCATCCGGACGAGCACCTCAGTAGAGAAAGCCGAAAACTGACTGTCATGATATAGCGTGAGACTGGTCAACCACTCGATGACCTATCGGAATGTTAGAATTCCTCCGCCTTAACGAAGGGCCGTTTTCGGGCTCGGCATGTATGCACCCAGAATTCGGGAGAGTGTGGAGCCACCAGGGGCTATATAGTAGCCCCACCGTCAAACTCCTATGGCTAAGTGAAAGTGTTAAAGCATTATAGTCCGGTTGCCTCGTTCGTTGCGCTATCACCTCCTTATTAGGACCAAGACATTGGATTAAGTGTGAACATGCGTCTTGTGCGAACACCCCCGCATTATATGTGTGGGGGATGAAGCCGACGACTGCAATCTTTCAGGTTATATACATATATACATAAACGGCCGCACAGGAGGCATCATATTACATTCAGGCAAAAGTATAAATACAGCCTTAATAAATTTGAAAAACATTGTTTTTACAATGGGAATACATGTCACTCAAATATAATATTCTTCGAGCACCGGGCCTCTATCAAACGAGCACCCTCAAGAACTTCTTCAAAATAGTGCTCGGAAGCCACTCGGCCTATGGCTGAACCCTGCGCTGCAACAGTGGTAGCATCCATCTCGGTCCAGTATGCTTTGACACGGGCAAGGGCCATCCGCGAGCCTTCTATGCATGCCGACCTCTTCATCGCATTGATGCGCGGCACCGCACCAAGGAACTGCTGCACTAAGCTGAAATAGCTGTTCGGCTTCGGCTTTTCCGGCCACAGATGATCTACGACGGACCTCATGGCGAGTCCGGACAATCTATTGAGTTTGGCCCATTCGGCAAGCTGATCAGTCAGTGGAAGAGCATGCTCTGGAACGTTAAACTACAACCAGAATAGCTTGTCCACTTCACGATCTGTTTGATCTTGGAAGTATTCGGCCGCATCGACAGCACTCGTCGTCAAATCCAGATATGCGTCTGCCGAACTCCACAGCCGATCCAGAGGGGCATACCGCGGATCTCCGAACTTTCTCTGCAGCAAAAAGGGCTTCCCAGCCACAATATCACCAGCTTCACGCAGCTCTTCCTTCTTTGCCCTCATGGCAGAGCGGGTGTCTTTGGCCGCCATAGTGGCCTTTTCGAGGTCCGTCGCCTTCGCTCAGTTTTCTTCTTCAAGGAACCGGCAACGGTCGGCAGTGTCTTTTAACTTTACAGCCATCTTGGCCATCTTTTCTTTTCTCTTGCAATGCGCGGCCTTCTCGGCTCTTAACTCTTCGACCGCCTTTAAAGCGGCCGCATTACTAATCTTTGTTTGTTCTTTGGCTCGGGCAAGTTCCGCCCGAAGGGTCTCCACGGCGGCAGCTCCATCTGCAGTCACAACATATTAAAGATACTGGCATCACGCTGCTCTTACTATGTGACATTAACCGGAAAAACATTACTTACCCTATGCCTCGTCAAGCCGCTTGTTAACAAGCTTGATGTCGGCATCTGCCGCATCCAGTTGCCGCTTTAGTTCGGCAAACTCATTAGTCCGACCAGCCACCGGAGCTTCCATCACCTGCACATAAAGCGGTATGGTTATTACCTGGGACTATGATCCTCTGTTTGCCGCCATTCTCGGCGACAACCAGAGTCTCAGGGGCTACTATCTACACAGGGCACACCTAAAAATGAGCGGTACCATCACAAATGTACATCATTTTACGTACCTCAAAGCACGTCAGTAGACTCATAAAGGCGTCATGCAACCCGCTTTCGGCGGATGAAATCCTTTCCATCACCATACCCATCAATGTATGGTGTTCTTCCGAGATGGTCGCCCGCCTTAGCAGATCCCTCAGTGCATCCGACCGCATACTAGACGGCGCCGGACTCTTTTGTTTGCTCTCTTCAAGAGCCGAATGCTGGGGATTTCGGGTGACTATAGGATTATCTTCTGGCCTCACCGGATCCCGAGAGGCCCTCCATGACGACACTTCAAGGTCGCCCGCTTCTTGAGCAGGGGAGTCTGGGGGAGGCGTTTCGCTCTCCATCATCTCCGGAAGAAGGTCCCCTGAAGACGAGCTCCGTTGAGAAGGGCTAAGATCCGAACTGCGAGATAAACGCTTCGGTTATTTTCCTCGGAAGTAAGGTAGAATATCTTTACTATTAAGTTTTTTTTGATCACTTACGGCTCGTTAGAGGGCTGATCCCCATGCGGACTTTGTGCGGCAAAAGCACCCTTCAAGGCAGGACCCTCTGGTGGAGAATTTTTCTCCCGTTTGGAAGCCTTGGTTTCCGGATCTTCAGAGGTAGTCCTCTTCCTTCCCCGAAGCGAGAGAAGGTCAGATTCTTCCCCTTGGTTATTCTCCTTCACGGAGGCGCTCATTCCCTCGGTTGGAATTGGTAGCGATGGGGGCCCGCTTTCGCCCTCATTATTCCCCCTTTATCTTCCTTTGAGGGCTCCGGGCAAGGTGCTAGCTTGAGCATCTTTTCCAGCACCGGATTGTCCAAACCCTCAGGAAGGGGGGCCAAACACCGAATCATATTTGCCTTTGTTAGCCAGTCCGGGTCAAAGAGCGATTTCTCAGAATGACGTCATGATAAATGAAAGACGGTGTGTTCGGCTAGAGGATTACTTACTTGGTCGGCGATACGGTTGCTGCTCAGGCCCACGTCCTCGATAGTATCCGGACACTCTATTTGGGGTCCGAAGAATGATTTATACATCTCCTCGTGCGTCAGGCCAAGGAAATTTTGAATAGTGCGCGACCCTTCTGGGTTGAACTCCCACATGCGGAGGGGCCGGCGTTTGCAAGGCTGGACTCGACGAACCAGCATGACTTGCACCACCGTAACCAGATTGAAATCTCCGTCGAAGAAATCTTGAATGCGGCTTTGCAGTATAGGCACGTCCTTGGCTGGACCCCAGCTCAGCCCTCTGCTAATCCATGACATCAGTTGTGGTGGAGGGCCCGAGCGGAAAGCAGGGGCGGCCACCCACTTGGCACTTCTGGGAGCTGTGATGTAAAACCACTCCCGTTGCCATAATCCGGACACCTCTGGAAAGGAACCCTTTGGCCATGGAGCTCCAGCAATTTTGCTTATTAATGCGCCTTCGCACGCTACGTGCTGCCCCTCGACCATCTTCGGCTTCACGTCAAAGGTCTTGAGCCACAGGCCGAAGTGAGGGGTAATGCGGAGGAAGGCCTCACATACGACAATAAATGCCGAGATGTGGAGAAAGGAGTCCGGGGCTAGATCGTGGAAATCTAGCCCGTAATAGAACATCAAACCCCTAACAAAGGGATCCAGAGTGAGGCCTAGACCTCGGAGGAAGTGGGAGATGAACACAACGTTCTCGTTGGGTTCGGGAGTAGGGACGACCTGCCCTCGGGCAGGCAGCCGATGCAAAACCTCGATGGTCTGGTATCTGGCCTCCCTCAACTTCTTGATATCCTCTTACGTAACGGAGGAGGGCATCCACCGGCCTTGAAGGCTAGATTCGTACATGATTGAAGGTCCGAAGCACCCGACCTGGGCTTTGGGTGTTAGAACTTGAGGCGGGGGAAGGATTCGATTGAGTACGGGAGGGAAAAAAGTAATAGCCTTGTCCCTTTATAAAGAGGGTGAATATCAAGCGTCCTCCTAGTGGCCGTTTGGGACTTGCCTAAAATCTAGGACTCCTAGGCACGGTTGGGTTACCCACGACCGTATTGATGAGAATCCCGTAATTAGGGGAACACGATCTCTGCTTTGACAAGACGTGTCAAGAAACCGCCTCGCGTTATGTGTAGAGCTGGTTGAAGAAAAACGGTCCGAATAATCACCGAGCCATGGCCTGATGTCATGTTGCCAAAGCGTGTTAGCAGATTAAGATTTGTGGAAATATTATTCTCTCTACGGTGGTATGTGGAATTTATTTTGCAGGGTCGGACACTATCTAGGTATTCAAACTCTTCTGTGATGTGTTCGGAGGAGGAACCCGCCTTGCAATGCCGAAGACAACACTGCGCGCCGGACTCAGCATCATTGAAGCCTAGTTCAGGGGCTACTGAGGGAGTCTGGGGTTAGGGGTCTCCGGATAGCCAGACTATATCCTTTGGCCGGACTGTTGGACTATGAAGATACAAGATTGAACACTTCGTCTCGTGTCCGGATGGGACTCTACTTGGCATGGAAGGCAAGCTAGGAAGTACGGATATGGATATCTCCTCCTTTGTAACCGACCTTGTGTGACCCTAACCCTCTCCGATGTCTATATAAATCGGAGGGTTTTAGTCCGTAGGACAACATACAATCAGACCATAGGCTAGCTTCTAGGGTTTAGCCTCTCCGATCTCGTGGTAGATCTACTCTTGTACTACCCATATCATCAAGAATAAATCAAGCAGGACGTAGGGTTATACCTCCATCAAGAGGGCCCGAACCTGGGTAAAACATCGTGTCCCCTGCCTCCTGTTACCATCTGCCTTAGACGCACAGTTCGGGACCCCCTACCTGAGATCCGCCGGTTTTGACACCGACACTTCCTCTTCAAAGGCTTGCCTGGTGTGGGGGACGCTCTCTTCGGAGATGCCCCCTGGGCAGCATGGCGCGCCGAACGCCTCCCCTTTTGAGCACAGGACAGTGCGGCGGGTGAGGAGGAATAAGAAAAACTCTCTTGGACAAGGTATCTCTGGATTACTTACATGTGAAGCAGGAAGGAGACCGGGGTAATCGGCGATGATGGGTACATCTGTACCGTCATAGCTCATCTGATAGAATATTCCATCCTCGAGCTCCACAAATATGTCCGGATCTTGATAGTGGCGAAGGTGTCCCGATGTTTCGATGAGATAAATATCTCTTTCTGTGGGAGTCGACTTTGACGATCTGACTACGAACGTGTGAAGACGTCGTGCCTTAGCAATCGCTAAACCAACTTCCGAGGGTTATCGACCACGCCGGAGCACGATCAACCTGATCACGAGGGTCTATTTCCTGCGAGCAAATGAAGAACAAGCAAGAAAATGAGATTGCAATCTGGATATTGCGAATAAAACAGGAAAGCTTTATTAATGAAGGTGGGGTTCTGGGACGTCTTGGTCTGGTCGTTGGACACAAACTAAGTTCGCGAAGTTGCAGCTATGGCGAACTTTTAGTCTAAACAAAACCCAAAGTCTAAACGACGCCCTAAGTGCTGTATATATGGAGGAAGAGGGGGGAATTTCATGGCCCCTAGAGGAGGGGTCCAAAACCAACCCTAACTCTTGTTTCCCCACACATACGAACTCTAAAAACAGCCTATACTTAAGTATTTCGAAAATACATGGGCCTGGCCCAATAATAAGGTGACGCAACACCTATAATAGCCTCTGGACGAAATTTATGAAGTGGCATCTTGTATATTTCGTACAAGGCTTCATGCACTCCTTATGGTGGCTTCAAAGTCCTGAAATCATCATTTGTAACTCCGTTCTTGATCCCCTTGCGCTTGCCATCATCTTCATGCTTGAGCTTGCTCCAAGGTTCATCTTGTGCAAACTAGGCCCTTCATTTGTAAGCAAAACAAATGTATCCAATTTAGGCAGCATCATATTGTCATGAACATTAGAATCGTTACCAAGAAACGAACGTACCTGATAATTCAATTGTCGTGCGCGAGCTCTAGTAATTGGTCGAGTATGTATAGCGACAGGGGCTGTGGGTGCAACAATGGTATTGATGTCCTCATAATCCTCCCCTTCTTGAAATGAAATCGTCCTCGACGAAAGCTCATCCTCCTCACCCAAATAAGGCTTCAAATCTGCAATGTTAAAAGTGGGACTAACCCCAAAATCTGTAGGCAGCTCAAGTTTATATGCATTATCATTTATTTTCTCTAACACCTTAAAAGGACCAGTAGCACGTGGCATTAGCTTTGATTTGCGAAAATTAGGAAATCTATCCTTACGCAAATGTAACCAAACAAGATCTCCTGGTGCAAACACAACATGTTTTCTACCCTTATCTCCAGCAAGTTTATATTTAGCATTCATACGCTCAATGTTTTCCTTAGTTAACTCATGCATTTTTAAAATCAATTCAGCATGTTCTTTAGCATCAAAATTAACCTTCTCCGACAATGGAAGAGGAAACAAATCAATAGGTGCACGAAGTGGGAAACCATACACAATTTCAAAAGGGCACATCTTAGTAGTAGAATGCAATGAACGATTATAAGCAAATTCAATATGAGGCAAGCATTCTTCCCACATTTTCTTATTATTCTTCAAAACAGCCCTAAGCATAATAGACAATGTTCTATTGACTACTTCAGTTTGTCCATCAGTTTGGGGGTAACAAGTAGTACTAAAAAACAGTTTAGTCCCCAACTTAGCCCATAAACATCTCCAAAAGTGGCTAAGAAATTTAGTATCACGATATGAAACAATAGTATTTGGCACACCATGCAAGCAAATAATTTCACGAAAGAACAAATCAGCAACATTAACAACATCATCGCTTTTATGACATGGTATAAAGTGTGCCATTTTCGAGAACCTATCCACGACAACAAATATGCTATCACTCCCCTTCTTTGTTCGAGGTAAACCTAAAACAAAGTCCATAGATATATCCTCCCAAGTAACACTAGGTACATGCAAAGGCATATATAAACCATGAGGATTGAGTCGTGACTTAGCTTTTTGACATGTAGTGCAGCGAGCAACAAAACGCTCAACATCCCGTCTCATCTTTGGCCAAAAGAAATGTGTAAGTACGTCCTCCGTCTTCTTCACGCCAAAGTGTCCCATTAGTCCTCCTCCATGTGCCTCCTGCAACAACAAAAGACGAACGGAGCTAGCTGGAATGCATAGCTTGTTAGCACGGAACACAAATCCATCATTAACAACGAACTTGTTCCAGGTTCGTCCTTCTTAAAAATTCTGCATTACATCTTTAAGATCATCATCAAGCACATATTGATCTTTGATGGTCTCCAAACCAAATATTTTGAAGTCATGTTGTGAAAGCATAGTATAGCGACGAGACAATGCATCAACAATAAAATTTTCTTTACCCTTCTTGTGCTTAATAACATAAGGGAAAGTCTCAATGAATTCAACCCATTTAGCATGTCTACGATTCAGTTTAGCTTGACTTTTAATATGTTTCAAAGATTCATGATCAGAATGTATAACAAATTCTTTGGGCCATAAATAATGTTGCCATGTCTCTAAAGTTTGAATAAGAGCATATAATTCTTTATCATAAGTAGAATAATTCAGACTAGGCCCACTCATTTTTTCAGAAAAGTATGCAATAGGTTTGCCATCTTGTAATAACACACCTCCTAATCGAATACCACTAGCATCACATTCAAGCTCAAAAGTCTTATTAAAATCAGGAAGTTGGAGTAAAGGAGCATGTCTCAACTTATCTTTCAATACCGTGAAGGCTTCTTCCTGTGCGGTACTCCAAACAAAAGGCACATCCTTCTTTGTAAGCTCATTGAGAGGTGCAGCAATGGTGCTGAAATCTCTCACAAAACGCCTATAGAATCCAGCGAGGCCAAGAAAACTCCTCACTTGTGTGACCGTTTTGGGCTGCGGCCAACTCTCAATAGCTTCAATCTTGGCTTTATCAACTTCAATTCCCTGTGGATTAACAACATAGCCAAGAAAAGATACTCAGTCGGTGCAGAAGGTGCACTTCCCTAGGTTACCAAACAAATGTGCATCATGTAGAGCAATAAAAACAGCACATAAATGTTCCAAATGTTCCTTTGAAGATTTGCTATAAATCAGTATATCATCAAAATAGACTACCATAAATCGTCCAATGAAAGCACGTAAAACTTCGTTCATTAGTCTCATGAAAGTACTAGGTGCATTAGTTAACCCAAAAGGCATGACTAACCACTCATATAAACCAAACTTAGTTTTAAATGCCGTTTTCCATTCATCTCCCAATTTCATACGAATTTGATGGTATCGACTATGCAAATCAACTTTGGAGAAAATTGTAGAGCCACTCAATTCATCGAGCATATCATCTAGCCTAGGAAAAGGATGACGATAATGAATAGTAATATTATTAATGCCTCTACAATCAACACACATACGCGATGTACCATCCTTTTTAGGCACTAGTATAATAGGAACAACACAAGGACTAAGAGATTCACGTATGTAACCTTTGTCGAGTAGCTCCTCTACTTGACGCATAATCTCCTTCGTCTCCTCTGGATTGGTACAGTATGGTGCACGGTTGGTAGCGATGCACCTGGAATTAAGTCAATTTGATGCTCAATCCCTCGAATAGGTGGTAATCCCGGTGGCACGTCTTGTGGGAAGACGTCAGCGAACTCCTGCAAAATGTTAGTGACAGCAGGGGGCAAAGAGGAAGGCACGTCCTCGAATGAAAATAATGCCTCTTTGCACACAAAAGCATAGCAAACAGATTTGCTGAAATCTTGCTCATCAATATCAAATTTTGTGGCAAGTAAACATGCACTTTTCGATTTAATTTCAGAAGCAATGCTAAATGGTTTATTATTAGGTTTCATTTGTTGCTCAAATTCTTTTGCCACAATCTGATTTTCACTCTTATTTTGCTCCTGTTTTACTTTATTAGCTCTATTAATATCATCTTTCAAAATGGAATCAGGAGTCATAGGAAGCAAAGTAATATTTTTGTCCTTATGAACAAGAGTATACTGATTGTTTCTACCATGGTGTACATAATTTTTATCAAATTTCCATGGTCTACCAAGTAATAAGGAACATGCTTGCATAGGTACCACATCACAATCAACATAATCAGCATATGTAGAGATACTAAAATGCACACGAACAGTACATGTTACCTTAACCTTGCCGCTATTGTTGAACCATTGGATGTAGTAAGGATGTGGATGTGGTCTTGTGGTGAGAGATAGCTTCTCCACCATCTCCATGCTAGCCAAGTTGTTGCAGCTCCCTCCATCTATGATGACGCGAACATAACGTTCCTTCACAACTCCCTTTGTATGGAATAAATTGTGCCTCTGATTTTGCTCAGCTTGTGTAACATGCACACTCAAAACACGTTGAGCAACTAAACATTCATACCTGTCAGCATCTTCAGCAGCCATATATTGCGTCTCATGATCAGAATCATCTCCACCGTGTTCTTCATGTGTAATAAGAGCCAAAGTCTCCTCATCATAGTCACTAGCGGACTCATACCCACCATCCTCAGTAGCAATCATGACACGCTAAGATTTGCATTCTCTCGCAAAATGTCCTCTTCCCTTAGAACGATGACAAATAATATCACTTTTGTGCCCTGTTGATGCCATGGAAGAAGAAGAGCTTTCCGTAGGCCCGACAGGTGTACTCTTGGTAGATAGTGGTGGTTGTGCCTGCTTTCTTGTATCACGGCTGGAGGTGGCACCTAATGGAGGTGCTAGTGTACTGGAATTAGAGGATGCACGTGGTGTCCATGATGAAGATCGACCTGAAGAAAAGTTAGTTCGTGCCAATGCCTGTCGATCCTGCACTTCACGTTCAGCTTTACAAGCAAGATGGAATAAATGAGTGATATTAGTATACTCCTTATACTCTAGAATGGTCTGAATCTCTCTATTTAATCCACCCATAAAACGTGCAAGCATAGCTTCATTCTCCTCAACAATACCACATCTAATCATGCCAGTTTGTAATTCCTGATAATATTCTTCTACAAATTTTTTTCCTTGTCTTAAACGCTGCAATTTTTGAAGTAATTTACGTTGACAATATGGTGGAACCCAACGAGTACGGATAGCAGTTTTCAAAGCAACCCAAGTAGTTGGAATAGGATATAATCTACAATGTTCAGACCACCAAACACATGCGAAGCTAGTGAAAGCACAAACAGCAGCAGGAACACGTCTCTCTTCAGGATATTGTAAACATGTAAAACGTTGTTCAGTTTCTAACTCCCAAGTAAGATATATATCTGGAACATATCTACCCTCAAATGGTGGAATATTCAATTTCAGTTTAGGAAGATGGTCATGATCACGTACCTCATATGGTGGTGCGGCCCTACTGTTGCGATGATATACTTGAGGACGGCCTGGTGGTGGTGGTGCTGGTGGTTGCACGTAGTTCTGATTTCGATCAACCTCATCCTCGTAATGGTCCTCCACCTCTGCAGTAGCAGTAGGAGTGACAAAAGCATCAACAGCGGCACCAGAATTTTGCCCAGGGTCAATGGGAACGCGCTGTGCTCGTCCCACTTGATTTGGAAAGCGACGTTGTTGTTGTTGTTGTTGTTATTGTAGAGGTGCGTTAGGGGCAGCCGGTGGTGGTGGTGGTGGAAGACGTGCGAGCAATTCATTAAACTTGTTATCGAGCTTTGTTTCAAATGTCTTCTCCATGCCATCTATCTTCTCCATGGCCTCTTCAAATCTGTTTAGCACATCTTGCACCCGTCCACTCATCATTTGCTGAAAATTATCATGCAACTCCTAATTTGTCATGTTCTCCTAGTCAGTCTCGTCGGCTTGTGATCCTGCCATGGTTAGCAGCAATAGAAACACACAAGAATATGATCCTACAGACTACTAACAAGAGGTGGTGGTGGGTGTCACAAATCCGTCAAGCAAATCTCAAATTCTTACTAGTTCTTACCCAGCAGCAGGTGGTGATCGGAAACCGTCGTAGTCAAAACTCTCAAAACTTGGATAGAGCGATTACTAGGGAAACTCAAACGCACGACGTAGATGTATGTGGAGCTGGGAAGGCTTATACTATGGTAGCAAAAAGGGTCAGGAATAATCAATTCAGAGATGCAAAGTTGAATAAACGCTCAATGATGGTACTGTGCTGGTCCTAGGCTAGACCGTGCTAGAGACGCGAGCCTAGAACACTAACAAAATCACGACGCTGCACGTAAACAAGGGAAAAGCACACTCTGGAACTCTTTTTTTTGCTTTGTTTTTTTGGCGCTCCTCTTTTTTTGGTGCTCCTCTTTTTTGCGAAAAATCACTATAATGGCGAGTGTCTCAAAACTCTTCCATCGTCAAACTGACAGGATGGGCATGCAATTTTTTTTGACTTTTTTTTTTCAGAAATGAGGGCAGCGACGACGGAAAAGTGCGACAAAAAATCACTATGATGGCACGTGGCTCAAAAGACTCAGAAATGCCTAAAAATAGGATAGGGAAAAAATTTTGCCTATGAAAATTTTGGCCTAAAAACTGCCCGGGGGTCTCCAGACTCTTTTTTTTCTTCCAAAACCTACTCAGGCAAGGAAACACGAATCAGAAATTAGACAGACCTCGAAAACAAACCTAATATGAAAGGAACTCGGATTGGTGGTGGATATATATGGTGGTAGGATATGGCAGCGGTGGTGGTATATGGATTCAGATTGGTGGTGGTATATGGATACAGATTGGTGGTGGTATATGGATACGGATTGGTGATGGTATATGGAGACGGATCGATGGCGGATAAGCGGTGGTGGTAGATGGCAGGGGCGATGATGATGGTGCGGCGGCGGCGTGACAACTTATGACCAGAACTCAAAAATCTAAAAGATAATACTCTAAGACTAGCAACTAGACACGACGATGCAACTGCAAATTCAACAAAGCAAAATACTGAAAAGACTATGCAAAGGCTCAGATTGGTTCGGATATGATGAACTAACCCTAATTTTTTGTTTGGCTATTTTCGTGGACTATAGGTATGAAGAACAGACTCAATCGAAACTACGAAAAACTGTAAAATCTCACCGAGCAACCTGGAAATCTGATACCACTTGATAGAGGCGAAGGTGTCCCGATGTTTTGATGAGATAAATACCGTTTTTTGTGGGAGTCGACTTTGACGATCTGACTACGAACGTGCGAAGACATCGCGCCTTAGCAATCGCTAAACCAACTTCCGAGGGTTATTGACCACGCCGGAGCACGATCAACCTGACCACGAGGGTCTATTTCCTGCGAGCAAATGAAGAACAAGCAAGAAAATGAGATTGCAATCTGGATATTGCGAATAAAAGAGGAAAGCTTTATTAATGAAGGTGGGGTTCTGGGACGTCTTGGTCTGGTTGTTGGACACAAACGAAGTACGCGAAGTTGCAGCTATGGCAAACTTTTAGTCTAAACAAAACCCAAAGTCTAAACGATGCCCTAAGGGATGTATATATGGAGGAAGAGGGGGGGAATTTCGTGGCCCCTAGAGGAGGGGTCCGAAACCAACCCTAACTCTTGTTTGCCCACACATACGGACTCTAAAAACAACCTATACTTAAGTATTTCGAAAATACATGGGCCTGGCCCAATAATAAGGTGATGCAGCACCTAGAATAGCCTCTGGACGAAATTTATGAAGTGGATCTTGTATATTTCGTACAAGGCTTCATGCACTCCTTATGGTGGCTTCAAAGTCCTGAAATAATCACTTGTAACTCCGTTCTTGATCCCCTTGCGCATGCCATCATCTCCATGCTTGAACTTGCTCCAAGGTTCATCTTTCTTGTCCAAACTAGGCCCTTCATTTGTAAGCAAAACAAATGTATCCAATTTAGGCAGCATCATATTCTCATGAACATTAGAATCGTTACCAAGAAACGAAAGTACCTAATAATTCAATTGGCGTGCGCGAGCTCTAGTAATTGGTCCAGTATGTATAGCAGCATGGGCTGTGGGTGTAACAATGGTATTGATGTCCTCATCAGATCTTCCTCATATCCGGGGTCAAGTTCCCAGTTGCGATTCTCCGGCTGAGGAGCAGGGTCATGTTTCCCCTTGACAACTTTTCGCCATTCCTGTTATAAGCGGATAAGATACTGCCTGTCAAGAATGATTCAGGGACAGGAGTAAAATAGTGGAGCTGAAGCTTACCCAGCTGGGAGGATTATACATGGAAAATCGGTCTCGATATTGGAGACGGGTGAACTCCTCCTTCTCCCCTTTATACAGCTCAGCCAGTATTTTGGCCAGGGCGGCGGGGGTCTTCGGGCCCTTCCGACCATAGCATGAGGCGTCGTCCTCCCCGTTATAATGCCACATGGGCAGCCCTCTGTATTGGAGTGGCTGGACCCCCCGCGCTATAGAGACTGCCATTACCTTGACTATGGACAATCCGGACTGGGCAAGCATCTTAATCTTGCCTAGCAGCAGGCTGATCTCTGCACTATCCTCTTCCTCGAGGCTCCGAGGACGCCAACTATGGCGTTTCTTCAGCGGAGCACTTGAAAACTCGAGGAGGCCCATACAGACGGGGTCGGGTAGAACGACGTCGTTGATGTAGAACCATTTGAAAGGCCACTGTTTGGAAGCTTTCTTCGGCGTGCCGGACAGGTACCCGGTCCCGGCGATGCGCCACACTTCGGCTCCTCCCACTTCAAAAATTGACCCACCTTGATTACGAGGGACGAGGCAGAACAATCTTCTCCATAAATCGAAATGGGCCTCGCAGCCCAGGAATAGCTCGCATAGAGCGACATAACCCGCAATATGAAGGATAGAGGCGGGAGTGAGACTGTGTAGTTGGAGGCCGTAATACTCCAGCAGACCTCGGAGGAAGGGATGGATCAGAAATCTGACACCTCTTAACAAGAAGGGGACAAAGCATACTCGTTCTCCCTTGGATGGATTGGGGAAGTTCTCCGTTTGAGCCCCGCCCTTGAAGGACGTCATCCCTGCTCGTACAGGGACCAAGTCCGCGGCTCAATTCCAGGCAGCTTTGGTGTCGGTGGTATAGCTGCCAGGTCATCGAAGGGATGTCGTGCTGCAGCGGGATGATTCACCAGACAGGGTTGGCTGCATTGGCCGTGGCATGCGCATGTCCTGGCAAACGGGGCCAGATGAGAGCTCGGCCAGGGCGGAGTCCCAAACTTGCAACACGCCATGCCAACGTGGGCTCGAACGGGCGGCTCGTGCAGATTCGACAAGCTCTGGTTGGTCCATTTTCACCAAAGCAGCTGACTAAGAGGGAGTATAATTTTTTGGAGAATGAAAGTGAATGTATTTCATAACAATTGGCTGCCAACACATCTATATATAGGCACAACTTAGTGCTAGCATTCTGGGCGAAGGCACGACATCAGAAAGTTAAGTATCTATGGTGTGTTTATAAATCACACGATGATAATATACTACAACTGGTCACGACAACTGGGCCCACATAGTAGTGGCATAGGATGTATTGCCAGCGTCAGCAATAGCAACTTATAACTGGCGTACCTATTTGGCGGACGCCAGCACTATTTAGAAAAAATAGTGCTGGCGTTGATGAAAAATGCCGCGCCACAAACGGAAGTTGTGGCTAGCCATTTTTCCGCTAGTGAAAGTTGACACTTATTTTGGAATAGAGACAAGTAAAGAAAAAAATGATCCATGCAATCCCTAGGCCTTGAACCCTAAACCCTAACCATGCTCTAATTTGCTGGCAACGCCGAACCTTTCGAAGAAATGAAGTTTGCAACCCTTTGACCATCGGATCATTTTGTGCAGTTTCACTAAAATCGAGCTGAGCATCCTTGTGGCGGAGAAATTGAAGAAGTGCGATTAGAATAAGACTAGTGGGACTAGTTGATGAGACATAAGCTCATCACAAATACAATAGAAGCCAGTAGAGGTACGTGTAGAGCCAAGAAGTAGAGAAATATCCATATGGAGCGATGTGGGCAGCTGGGGCAGTGGTGCAAGCCGGCTGTAAAGCAAGTTGTACCCGAGGGATGTCGGGATGTAGCTAGAGGAGGGTGGCTGGAGGCAGCAACTGCCCATGTCGCGACAGTGAGCAAGCAATGAAGGCAACCACACCAGCTTTGTGAGAGAGAATGGCAGGGACCCCAGATCGGGACGCGCCGATAGTGGGTTTTTGTTGTCGGCAACGGCGACCGCATCTACAAAAAGCATCCACCCCTTCCCCTGGCAGACGTGATCCGCCCGGATGGGTGACTAGAGATGTGGCCACTGTCGTTTTGTGCGAGAGAGTGCAAAGAGAGCAACCCCAACAAGCTACCATGTAGACACTTGGCTATGTACATAGTTGAGCGGTTTCTTTCTCTCTCCATATGAACCTATTTATATTGCGTACATGCCACTTAAGAAAAAAAAACTACTCTACCACGCGGTTATTATGTGGGAAAAGAGTATAGGCAGTAATAATGATTAATGAGCCGTGAAATCATGAGGCCCACCTTTCTCTATGTTTGACCGAGGAAGCAGCCATCATTTCACACCTCGTTGAATATCCATCCACTGCTACCTCCACAAATAAATAAAAATCTGCTACTACCTCCACAACATGGTTTATAATATAGCCATGTCAATCACGACGTAGAAATATAATTCTCTGATACAATTGGGCTGGCTCTAAGGCTGGTGATTTTTTTACTTTGTCTTTTTGTCTCATTTAGTCATTTTACATAGGAGCACGTGTAGAGGATGGCTATTCCTTTCGATGGAACTCCCAGTTGATGTAGTCGAACTTCTTCGCGATCCAACCGATCAAGTACCAAACGTACGACACCTCCAAGTTCAGCACATGTTCAACTCGATGACATCCCTCGATCTCTTGATCCAATAGAGGGTCGAGGGAGAGTTCCGTCAGCACGACAGCATGGTGACGGTGATGGTGATGTGATCTGCGAAAGGCTTCGCCTAAGCACTACGACGCTATGAGCGGAGGAGTAAACTGTGGAGGGGGCCCCGCACACGGCTAAGAGAAGAATTGATCTGCTATGGGGTGCCCCCTGCCCCCATATATAAAGGAGGGGAGGAGGAGGCGGCCGTCCAGGAGGCGCACTCCATAGGGGGGGTTCCTACTAGGACTCCATGCCTAGTAGGATTCGGCCCCCCTTTTTCCTTTCTTCACCGGAGGGGAAAAGGAAGGAGGAGGAGAGGGAGAGGGAAAGGGGGTGGGGGGGAGACCGCCCCCTCCCCTAGTCCAATGCGGACTACCATGGGGGGGCACCCCTTGCGGCCCTCCTATCTCTCCACTAAGGCCCATCTAGGCCCAATACTTCTCCCGGGGGGTTCTGGTAACCCCCCGTACTCCGGTAAAATACACAAACAACTTGGGACCATTCCGATGAACGAATACTACCTTCCAATAAATGAATCTTGACCTCTCAACCATTTCGAGACTCCTCATCATGTCCGTGATCTCATACGGGACTCCAAACAAACTTCGGTCACCAATACACATAACTCATAATACAAATCGTCATTGAACGTTAAGCGTGCGGACCCTACGGGTTCGAGAACTATGTAGACATGACCGAGAGACATCTCCGGTCAATAACCAATAGCAGAACCTGGATGCTCATATTGGTTCCTACATATTGTACGGAGATCTTTATCGGTCAAACCACAATAACAACATACATTATTCCCTTTGTCATCGGTATGTTACTTGCCCGAGATTCGATCGTCGGTATCATCATACCTAGTTCAATCTCGTTACCGGCAAGTCTCTTTACTCGTTTGTAGTGCATCATCCCGTAACTAACTCATTAATCACATTGCTTGCAAGGATTATAGTAATGTGCATTACCGAGAGGGCCCAGAGATACCTCTCTGATACTCGGAGTGACAAATCCTAATCTTGATCTATGCGAAGCCAACAAACACCTCCGGAGACACCTATAGAGCATCTTTACAATCACCCAGTTATGTTGTGACATTTGATAGCACATAAGGTGATGAGGACATCAATACCATTGTTACACCCACAACCCCTACTACTACATATACTGGACCAATTACTAGAGCTCGCGCATGCCAGTTAAATTATCAGGTACTTACGTTTCTTGGTAATGATTCTAATGTTCATGAGAATATGATGCTGCCTAAATTGGATACATTTGTTTTGCTTACAAATGAAGGGTCTGGCATGGATAAGAGGGATGAACACTAGAGGAAGACCAAGCATGGAGATGATGGCATGTGATGATTTCAGGACTATGAAGACACCATAAGAAGTGCATGAAGCCTTGGACGAAATATACAAGATTCCACTTAATAAATTTCGTCGAGATGCTATTCTAGGTGCCACGTCACCTTATTATTGGGCCAGGCCCATGGCATTTCGAAATACTTAAGTATAGGCTGTTTTTAGAGTCCGTATGTGTGGGGAAACAAGAGTTAGGGTTGTTTTGGACCCCTCCTCCAAGGGCCACGAAATTCCCCCGCTTCCTCTGTGGGGACCCCGACTCATGAGTCGTGATCAACTAATGCACATGTATAGTGATCCCAGAGAACAATGCTCACTAAACACACAGAAGCTGAATAACAAGAGTCTTACATCCATACATATCGTCTTACACAAATTATGACCATTATGGTTAAGTCTTACATGGATAAAGCCACAAGGGCCGAATACCAAATAAACTTAAGCAGCGGAAACCTTCGTCGATAAGTAGAACCCATGCCATCTGCCTTAACCCTACAGGCATTCTGACTGGGAAACGTCCTAGTTCGCATGTTCGTCTCCAAAGAACTCTTCTTCGAACTCCTGTTCTTCCATGCCTGGCCAATTAAATAACCAGTGGCAAGCCAATGCGTACTTTGAATGTACTCGCAAGCAACCCACGTTTTGGCTCAAGATACAACAGTGCATGACATAGGTAAATTTTTGCAGAAAGCTAATTTTATTGTTATGACATGTTCAACAACTGGTATATCATGCATAATATGATTTCAAGTAACCATAGGGACTGGTTACAGATATCAACATAAAGGGAGTGGGCTTCAACCCAACTCAATCATGTCAAGTCCTTGACTTGAACCAATTAGTTCTTCCCACTTATCCGAACACGAACACACACACACACACACACACACACACACACTGGTTTGTAAACAAGTGGACGTAGCCCAAGAGCGGTTATCCAACTATCCTTGACTGTGGACACGGCTATTCGAATAGTTTTACATTCTGCAGAGGTTGCACACTTTACCCACAAGATTCGGGGAACTTTTGTGTCATCCATGACCCGCGGTACCTCAAGTACCCGGGGTAAGCACCCGATCACTATCTTTCCCTAGACGACACTAACATAGAGTCCACTCAATTGGTAGTAACCCCCGTGCCCAACATTTCACATCTTAAAATTGTGGAGCCTCGCTCCCATATTCATCACATACCACAAGCACGGGGTACCAACGGTGTGTCCGGTGCCCTGTGAAAACAGTCATGGCCGCCCTACCTGGCACGACCCCATCCCGAGAGAGCGCAACAACGACTCTCCCATCACTAGTAATGCGGGCTCCAAGATAGTATCTGCCTAGGTAATCAATAATGCCCTTTCCCATATAAGGGTAGAGTGGTTGCGCATGTAAGGCTGGAATAACGGTCGCAACTTAAACCAATCCGTTTTGAAAACAACACACACACTTGCCTCGGTACACCACTTCGTCATCAAGTGGTTACCCAACTCATTATCTCGTCCGGGCATAAGTGGCACCCGACAGGGTTTTCAAAAAGTCTTTTGAAAACAATCTTGCTTCTATCACCATGCATACGCCCAACCCATTTGCATAGCAGTTACTAGAATCCTAACTACTCCCACTCGCATAACCCTCATAGAAAGGTAGGGTCATGCATCATGCAAGTGTCAAGAAGAAAAGCAACGGAGGCAAACCACCTCAAGTGGTCACCATTTTATCATGACTTCGATGCAAGCAATGAAAGTGCCATATGACATGCATAAAAGGATTTCTTAGACATGGTCAAAGGGCTGCTTGACTGGCTCAGCAAAGTCTTCTGGGCCTTCAAAGTCTTCTGGTCCAACTCCTTCGTCAGCAACGCAATCTATCGTCGCAAAATAATAATGAGAAAAAAATAAGGCAATAATAAAATAGAAAAACGAAAGTGCTGAGAAAAATGTAAACTCATTTTTGTTAAATACTAGGGTGAATACTAAGAAGGGGAAAATTCCTAGTTTTGGATTTGGAGTGGCAGAATAGGAGAAATGGATTTTCAGAGTAGTTTAAATATATTCAAATTTTAATTTGAATATGAACAGTACATAAAAGTTGGTTGGACATGAATGAAAGTTATACCATTAAATGTGTGATTTTTACAAGATTTTAGGAACTGGAATTATTGCATTTGGATTAATATTTAATCCTGTGGAATTTTTGGGAAGGTGACAGAAAAAGAAAAGGAAAAAGGCTACTGTGCAACTGGGCCAGAACAGCTTGAGTGCACAGGCCTAGAGGCGATTTGGCCCAGGCGAGCCAAGCGGCGCGCGCGCGCGCCAGGTTTGAACCTGACGGGCGGGGCCCAGGCGCCAGTGACAGAGAGGGAGGCGAGGGAGAGGAGAGGCTGACAGGCAGGGCTCGCCTGTCATCTCCAACCTCGCGACCAGAGGGGTAGGCAAGCTCACTGGCGACGCTACAGCGCACGGCAGGTCGAGCGGGTGGAACCGTTGGACTCAGGGGGATGTCGCCGTTCGGGTGGTTGTGGAGGTGGTCGCCAGAGCAGCCTGGTTAGTCGGCGACAATGTCACGTGGTGGAGGAGCATCAGCGTCGATGGTTTCGGCCGTTTCCGGCTGGAAAAGAAGCGGGGAGGAAAGGGGAAATGATAAGTGAGCCACGGCGGTTCCAGAATGAGGAAGAGGAGCGGCGGAGAGGACTTGTACCCTGAGATCGACGGTGACCCGAGGCGGCAGAGCTCGAGCTCGATCTCGGGTGTTTCTAGAGAGGAGTGGGTGGTTCAGGGGGGGGGTGTTTTGGAGCTGCAGAGGTCGAGTGGTGAGGAGAGGAGGGCTCGGGGAGGTCTTATATAGCCAGGCCAGGACTTGCCGTGGACCCATGCACCAGCGAGGTCGTTGTCGTTGCTGTGGGTCACGAGGGCACGCGTGGGCATGTCTGGGGTGCTCGTGGGGTTGGTCTAGGGCAAGGGGAGAGAAGAGAGAGAGAGCAGGGAAGGGCAGAGGCGCACCGCGTTTGAGGCCGCTCACTGGAGCTCTCGGGAGGCCGGTGCGCATGAGAGCAGTGGCAGTAGAGAGAGAGAGAGGAAGGAGGGGCCGACCAGCTGCCGTCTCTCGGACGCCGAGGCGGATCGTCGGGCGTGGTGGGGAGGCCCGAGGAGGCCAGAGGTGGTAGGCAGGGGGCGGCTACAGTGCCTGTCCGAACTGTAGCACGCTTTGGAGCATGCAAATAGCATGCCATGGCATTTTATATGCCTTGTGGGCACGGCCACTGATGTCTGGCTGCCCTAGGGGGCAGTAAAGAAAAGGGGAGGGGCATTGGGTGCCTTGGAGAGCCAGTAGGAGAGGAGTGGGGTTGAGAGAGAGAGGGAAATGGGCTATCCAGAGAGAGAGAAAGTGGGGTTTTACCCTTGCAATAATTGAGCTGTGGATTTGACATTGTTACTGGAGGTGCAAGGGGACTAGGAGGGGCTGTGGTAAAACTTTGAGCCCATGGAGATTAGTGGAAGGGGTCAGAATGGTGTTTTTGGAAATGTGGCAGAATGGTATTTGGGTAAGCAAATGAACTCTATTTGGCATAAGACTCCACAGGGTGAAATGGCACCTATAATTAGGGCCTTCCACCAATTTTGAGCTCATTTGAGCAAAGTTGCCGATGCAACTTTTGTGAACCCTAGAAATCAACAGAAGTGCATTCACCAAGATCTAGTCATGCAAAACCATTCCCCTTGATGCACCACTTGGTGAAGTGTCATCATTTGGGCTTTTGAGCATGACCACAAAGTTTGGGGGCATTTGGAATAAGTTGGCAATGTAAAGTTGTTCAAACTTGAATTTGGACAGAGATGGTTTTGGGGCACTTTGGTGAACCAAAATAGTCTGGATTGAGCTAAAACTTTGCAAGGTCATCATATTATGCATATGTGACTTGCTCGAATTTTCCTGGATTTATTGGAAAATATTTCTTGTAGAAATATTTGAAATACTTGAAATGGACATAAATGGTTGTGGAGGGTTTTGCCCAATATTTTGAACATGACCATGTGTTGAAACTCTTATACTCCCTCCATTTTTATATACCAGGCCACAAACTCAAATTACAGGTACCAAGATAAAAATTAATGTGTGCTTTACATGCCAATTTGTGTTCTCGATTACCGGGTTAATTAATAGGATGCATGCACATTAGAGGAAACTGAGTGGCTAGGAGGGAGGAAGTAGTTGAGCGTGTCATTATCATCCACTACATGCATGCTAGTAATTAAACCATGGGTTACTAGTACGAGAAAACATCATTAATATTTGTCTTGATTACTGTTGGTGGCCTTATATAGATGCAAAATATGTTTTTCGTAGTGGCCTTGTATACAAAAATGGAGGATGTATATGGAAAATATATGTCCACTAAGTTTCCCTGATTTTTCTCAAATATTTTTGAAGCTTTAAAGTAATTTTAACCTATTAAAGACCATTTCTAGCCTTGATAAAAAGCCTTTAAGTAAAATAGGAAAATTACTTTTAAAATTATATTTTTGTGGTTTATGGGAGTCCTATATCTAATAGGTTTCAAATATACTCTTTGAAATAATTTTCATACCCCAAATCAAGTACTTGCAGTGCAAACCTCAATTTAGGGTTTTTTTGGAAAAACTAATTTTTGAAAATACTATTTGGCCAAATTATTTTGTAAGAAAATACTATATTGCTCTATACACATGTCATGATTATTGGGCAGAAGTTTGGGGCAAGGAGATGAAGTATAGAAGGTGGAACTGTGTTGACTTTAAAGAGCACTTGAAAAAAACACAGAGAGAAAACCAACTCCAAATAAAAGCCAAATAATTCAAAAGTTTTTGTCAAACCACACTTTATCATGATTTATTAGCTTAAGTGTGGTGGCATGAAAATCATGGTGTGACAGACCTATCCCCTTGCAAGAATCGCGTCCCCGATATTCCCAAACTAGGCGTGGGAAGGAATACGAGAACTAGACCTAGGGTAGTCTTCACGTCCTCATACTGCTTGTGCTTCCGAGTGGTGCTTCATTGAACCTTGAAGTACTCAATAGCGTGGCTTCGTGTATGATGTCCTGCTTGTTCTAAGTTCCAATTGGGGTCTCTCGCGTAGGTCATATTGGGCTGGAGGTCGATGGCTCGGTGATCGATGTCCTTGTAGAGACCAGACTAGTTAGGAAGTTGGGAATATTTTCGGAGTGGTGTTGTGTGGAAAAATGTTGTGCACAGTGGGTGACTCAGGTGGTAACTCTAGCTGGTAGCCGTCCATTCTTCGTCTTGCAGTGATCTTGGAGATGGCCGATAAATCTTGGTGTGAGCTTCCCTTTGACATGGAAATGCTTGGTTCCTTTGAGAGAAGTGGCTTGCAGATACACCTGGCCTTAGATGAGGAAGTTCACTCCTTGACGATGGTGGTTGGTATAGTTCTTTCTCCTTGGCATGGCGGTCTTCAAATGTTCCTTGACCAGCTGAACGTCTCTTCTTCCATCTTTGGGTAGACAAATAGGTCACCAAGTAATGATGACAACTATCTTGTCTAAGTACTCCATGGAGACTTTGTTCACGGGGTACATAAAGTAGGCTGGGGATTGGTGGTGGTAACGGTTGAGTGTTGGTCAGGGTCTACTTGACCTAGAGCCAAAGCCCATGGTCATGATCCGACCATGTTGTGGCTTGGTAGGGCTTAAGGGTTTCAAGGGTTCTAGTGTGCGAGTGAACATTTATCATCTTATCTTTAAGCATGGCTTCTGAGATGCCAATAGTCTATCTAGTCCCTCAAACAAATAACCTTATACCACCGAAAGCATTATTTCGTATAGGTCAAATCCAATCATCACTCATGTGATCCATATTCTCGTGACTCCCGAGAGGAGGTCTAACAAAAATCATATATTTCTACGATCCCCAAACTCATATGTATGGCTACCCCTAAAAATCCGTGGGTAGAACATACAAGCTTCCAAGCGGGAATAAAACACGACAATCCAAGTGCTCATCCTATTCTTCCAAGGTCCATGTTAGTGTATCTCTATCCTAAGGAAACACGTCGTATGCCACTCCAAAATCTTGTTTCCTTCCTATGAATCAACTCCAACAACCCGTTAACTTCCATTAATCACTACATAATCCTTTAATTCTACAAATCCAATGTCTATGGTGTTCCACATGATCTCCTAAAGTCCCTATAATCCCGAAATACTTGAAAGGGTTGTCTCTACTATATTAAGTCCACCAATTCCCATTATCATGGTCAAGTAAACTCCAAGGTCAAGCTTATATAGAACCCTAAATCAACTCCAACAATTAATCCAATCTCCTAGTTTATCGTCCACCGAGAAACATGGTATCATGATCGAGATCATCAGTCTAAATCCAATTTACTCCGAACCATGTAGACTTACTCACCACCTATACTCCACTAGAATCACCTATTTAAATCCAAACCTCATGTCCAATGAGAACTCCTACATGCTTCCCCAAAGTCATTACCGTAATGTCAACTATCTCCTATCAATATCCCCTAGTTAAGTCAAATCCTCATACTTCCAAGAATTCATCTTGCGATTTTAATTGTCCCACTAAATCCAATTTATCCAGGGGTAATGAAAGTTATGCTACTCCATCAACATGATCCCACCAAGTTCATCTACCAATATTAAAGGCTCATAATCCATCAAATAGTCTCATATGATTCCTCAAAGTCATTGATATAAACTCATCATGTCATTTGTCCTCTATTCCTATATCCTCAAACTGGTCTTCCCTATGGCATCGTCAGTTCTGGTGCTATATTAGGATGATAATGTACTATGTCCGCTAGTTCCATAATGAACCCAGTGATGTGCAAGGTTTACAGAGGCTTAACTGGTTCTCTTGCAATTCTATGCATTAAACACATGGTTAAGGACTCGATCTGGGGTATCTCGTGAAGTCTTGAAGGGTCTAGGGATGGGTTTCTAGTCTTGAGGGGTACACCTAACTCTACGGGGTTTCACTTGGTCGAGGAGGCTGCAGAAAAGTTCTTCAGTGCTTGTTGGTCACCGGAGTAGAATCCTTGGTGCATCTTGTCTTGCTGGTCTTCAGAGATGAGAGGGAGAAGTAGCATAGAAGGGGGATGCCTAAAGGGGTTTTTATGGTGCAAGTGTAAACAAACAAGTGTCGTAAAGGCCACACACAATTCCATTAAGACATGATAGGTGATATAGTCACGTACAAGCTGCCTAGGGCAAATGTGCGACTTATATCAAAACACAAACAAATAAAAACAAGCAACACAGAACGTGGTTCCATTCGAACCATCACACGAACTCAACTACGCATATGGGGGTACACAACTCATCCTTCCCTAGGGGTTCTTAGACTCGGTAGTCATGTTTGCTCAGAGAGAAGGGCATTCAGTCTTCAGTTTCTGGGTTCCCCTTGTGGTGCCAATGGGTATGCGACAGTCGGCCGCCTGTTGGGACACATCCTTTTAATGTGCCCAAGTTCACCACACCCGTGAAAAGTGACGGAAGCAAAAAGGTTGTCATTCAGTCTTGGGTTATGTCGTCGGTGGCCTGATGACGATCTTCTACGAGGTGGATATGGAAATTCATTCCTATGCCTCCTGCATGGGGTTTGGTTGTGGGTTTTCCGAAGTTCCTCGATTTGTTGCTCCTGATTGGTAATGTGGGCTTGTAAGGAAGTGATTTGTTGTTCTTGCTGGACCACCTTCTTCTTCTCGAGGCAGTGGAGGCGCAGAAGTGAAGGGAGGTCTTGGCGAGCCTTGAGGAATGCTTTAGTAAGGTGATGTACAAGGTAGTCTCCTGCATTGATGAAACGGATCTGGTACTTGAGAGTTGGATCCTCATCTTCTGGGGAAATCATCACTTGAGTTGGGGCTCCAAAGCCACTCTTGCCAGGTAGGTAGCGGGTGGCGTGTTCTTCTTTTATTTCTGGGAGGAGGTCTCGAAGACGGAGGAGCGCTTCATATGCCACTTGCTGAATGGCCAGGTCTCTTGTTGGCATGGGTGGTCCAATGAAGAACCACCCCTGGGGTGAGGTCTTAGCAGGCACAAAAACCTTGGCGTAGAACTCCTTCTCGAACACATCATTTTCTAGTTCATGCAGGGTTTACATGGGCAGCAAGGGATAGTGGCATTGTTGGAGGCAATCTCTTAGGAGTGATGGAAATCCTGTCGTAAGAAGTCTCAAGGGGGCGACGACCATCTACAAAAGTTGAATAGGAGAGGTCACTAAGGAGAAATATCCCTTAGGTTTGAGAAATCTCAGCAAAGAAGAGGAGTATAGAGGGTCTTGCAAACGGGTTTTGTCCTATCTAACGTCCATGCTAACTAAGGCTTCCTACAGTCAGGATGGCTCTGATACCAGCTCTGTGGGGACCCCGACTCATGAGTCGTGATCACCTGATGCACGTGTATAGTGATCGTAGAGATCAATGCTCACTGAACACACAGAAGCTGAATAACAAGAGTCTTACATCCATACATACCGTCTTACACAAATTATGACCATTACGGTCAAGTCTTACATAGATAAAGCCACAAGGGCCGAATACCAAATAAACTTAAGCAGCGGAAATCTTCGTCGATAAGTAGAACCCATGCCATCTGCCTTGACCCTACAGGCATTCTGACTGGGAAACGTCCTAGTTCGCATGTTCATCTCCAAATAACTCTTCTTCGAACTCCTGTTCTTCCATGCCTGGCCAATTAAATGACTAGTGGCTAGCCAATGAGTACTTTGAATGTACTCGCAAGCAACCCATGTTTTGGCTCAAGATACAACAGTGCATGACATAGGTAAATTTTTGTAGAAAGCTAATTTTATTGCGATGACATGTTCAACAACTGGTAAATCATGCATCATATGATTTCAAGTAACCATAGGGACTGGTTACAGATATCAACATAAATGGAGTGGGCTTCAACCCAACTCAATCATGTCAAGTCCTTGACTTGACCCAATTAGTTCTTCGCACTTATCCGAACACACACACTGGTTTGTAAATAGGTGGACGTAGTCCAAGAGCGGTTACCCAACTATCCTTGACCGTGGACACGACTATTCGAATAGTTTTACACTCTGCAGAGGTTGCACACTTTACCCACAAGATTCGGGGAACTTCCATGTCATCCACGACCCGCGGTACCTCAAGTACCCGAGGTAAGCACCCGATCACTATCTTTCCCTAGACAACATTAACATAGAGTCCACTCGATTCGTAGTAACCCCCGTGCCCAACATTTCACATCTTAAAATTGTGGAGCCTCGCTCCCATATTCATCACATACCACAAGCACGGGTACCAATGGTGTGTCTGGTGCCCTGTGAAAACAGTCATGGCCGCCTACCTAGCACGACCCCGTCCCGAGAGAGCACAACAATGACTCTCCCATCACTAGTAATGCGGGCTCCAAGATAGTATCGGCCTAGGTAATCAATAATGCCCTTTCCCATATAAGGATAGAGTGGTTGCACATGTGAGGTTGGAATAACGGTCGCAACTTAAACCAACCCGTTTTGAAAACAACACACACACTTGCCTCGGTACACCACTTCGTCATCAAGTGGTTACCCAACTCATTATCTCCTTCGGGCATAGGTGGCACCCGATAGGGTTGTCGAAAAGTAATTTGGAAACAATCTTTCTTCTATCACCATGCATATGCCCAACCCATTTACATATCTGTTACTAGCATCCTAACTACTCCCACTCGCATAACCCTCATAGAAAGGTAGGGTCATGCATAATGCCAGTGTCAACGACAAAAGCAACGGAGGCAAACCACCTCAAGTGGTCAGCATTTTATCATGACTTGGATGCAAGCAATGATAGTGCCATATGACATGCATAAAAGGGTTTCCTAGACATGGTCAAAGGGATGCTTTCCTGGCTCAGCAAAGTCTTCTTGGTCTTTAATGTCTTCTAGTCCAACTCCTTCGTCAGCAACGCAATCTATCGTCGCAAAATAATAACGAGAAAAAATAAGGCAATAATAAAACAGAAAAACAAAGTGCACAGAAAAATGTAAACTCATTTTTGTTAAATACTAGGGTGAATACTAAGAAGAGCAAATTCCTAGTTTTGGATTTGGAGTGGCAGAATAGGAGAAATGGATTTTTAGAGTAGTTTAAATATATTCAAATTTGAATTTGAATATGAACAGTACGTAAAAGTTGGTTGGACATGACTGAAAGTTATACCATTAAATAGGTGGGATTTTTACTAGATTTTAGGAACTGGAATTATTGCATTTGGATTAATATTTAATCCCGTGGAATTTTTGGGAAGGTGACAGAAAAAGAAAAAGAAAAAGGCTACCGTGCAACTGGGCCAGAACAGCCGCAATGCACAGGCCTAGAGGCGATTCGGCCCAGGCGAGCCGAGCGGCGCGCACGTGCCAGGTTTGAACCTGACGGGCGGGGCCCAGGCGCCAGTGAGAGAGAGGGAGGCGAGGGAGAGGAGAGGCTGATAGGACGGGCCCGTCTGTCATCTCCAACTTCGCGACCAGAGGGGTCGGCGAGCTCACCGGCGACGCTACAGGGCACGGTAGGTCGAGCGGGTGGAACCGTTGGACTCAGGGGGATGTCGTCGTTCGGGTGGTGGTGGAGGTGGTCGACGGAGCTGCTTGGTTCGCCGTCAACAATGTCACGCGGTGGAGGAGCGTCGGCGTCGATGGTTTTGGCCGTTTCCGGCTGCAAAAGAAGCAGGGAGGAAAGGGGAAATGATAAGTGAGCCATGACGGTTCCAGAACGAGGAAGAGGAGCGGCGAAGAGGGCATGTACCCTGAGATCGACGGCGACCTGAGGCGGTGGAGCTCGAGCTCGATCTCGAGCTCGGGTGCTTCTGGAGAGGAGTGGGTGGTTCAGGGGGGTGTTTTTGAGCTTCAGAGGTCGAGTGGTGAGGAGAGGAGGGCTCGGGGAGGTCTTATATAGCTGGGCCAGGGCTTGCCGTGGACCCATGCACTGATGAGGTCGTTGCCATTCCTGTGGGTCACGGGGGCGCGCGTGGGCCTATCTGGGGTGCTCGTGGGGTTGGTCTAGGGCGAGGGGAGAGAAGAGAGAGAGAGAGAGAGAGCAGAGGGAGGGCAGAGGCACCGCGCGCGTGAGGCCGCTCACCGGACCTCTCAGGCGGCCGGTACGCGTGCGAGTAGGGACATGAGAGAGAGGAAGGAGGGGGCCGACCAGCTGTCGTGTCTCGGACGCTGAGGCGCATCGTCGGATGTGCTGGGGAGGCCCGAGGTGGCCGGAGGTGGTTGGCAGGGGGCGGCTACAGTGCCTGGCCGCACTGTAGCGCACTCTGGAGCGTGCAAATGGCATGCAATGGCATTTTATATGCCTTGTGGGCACGACCACTGATGTCTGGCTGCCCTAGGGGCAGCAAAGAAGAGGGGAGGGGCATTGGGTGCCCTGGAGAGCCAGTAGGAGAGGAGTGGGGTTGAGAGAGAGAGAGGGAAATGGGCTGTCCAGAGAGAGAAAGCGGGGTTTTACACCTCCAATAATTGAGCTATGGATTTGACATTGTTACTGGAGGTGCAAGGGGACTAGGAGGGGCTGTGGTAAAACTTTGAGCCCATGGAGATTAGTCGAAGGGTCAGAATGGTGTTTTTGGAAATGTGGCAGAAGGAGTTTGTTGCTTGTTTGGGTAAGCAAATAAACTCCATTTGTCATAAGACTCTACAGGGTGAAATGACACATATAATTAGGGCCTTCCACCAATTTTGAGCCCATTTGAGCAAAGTTGCCAATGCAACTTTTGTAAACCCTAGAAATCAACAGAAATGCATTCACCAAGATCTAGTCATGCAAAACCATTCCCCTTGATGCACCACTTGGTGTAGTGTCATCATTTGGACTTTTGAGCATGACCACAAAGTTTGGGGGCATTTGGAATAAGTTGGCAATGTAAAGTTGTTCAAACTTGAATCTAGACGGAGAAGGTTTTGCGGCACTTTGGTGAACCAAAATAGTCTGGATTGAGCTGAAACTTTGCAAGGTCATCATATTATGCATATGTGACTTTCTAGAATTTTCCTGGATTTATTGGAAAATATTTCTTGTAGAAATATTTCAAATACTTGAAATGGACAGAAATGGTTTTGGAGGGTTTTGCCCAATATTTTGAACATGACCATATGTTCAAACTCTTATATATGGAAAATATATGTCCACTGAGTTTCCAGGATGTTTCTCAAATATTTTTGAAGCTTTAAAATAATTTTAACCTATTAAAGACCATTTCCGGCCTTAAGAAAAGGCCTTTAAATAAAATAGGAAAATTACTTTTAAAATTATATTTTTGTGGTTTATGGGAGTCCTATATCTAATAGGTTTCAAATATACTCTTTGAAATATTTTTCATACCCCAAATCAAGTACTTGCAATGCAAACCTCAATTCAAGTTTTTTTTGGAAAAACTAATTTTTGAAAATACTATTTGGCCAAATTATTTTTGTAAGAAAATACTATATTGCTCTACACACATGTCATGATTATTGGGCAGAAGTTTGGGGGCAAGGAGATGAAGTATAGAATGTGGAGTTGTGTTGACTTTAAAGAGCACTTGATAAAAAACACAGAGAGAAAACCAACTCCAAATAAAAGCCAAATAATGCAAAAGTTTTTGTCAAACCACACTTTATCATGATTTATTAGCTTAAGTGTGGTGGCATGAAAATTAGGGTGTGACATCCTCCATATATACAACCCTTAGGGCGTCGTTTAGACTTTGGGTTTTGGTTAGATTAAAAGTTCGCCATAGCTGCAACTTCGCATACTTCGTTTGTGTTCAACGACCAGACTAAGACATCACAGAACCCCACCTTGATCAATAAAGCTTTCATCTTATATTCGCAATATCCATATTGCAATCCAAGTTTCTTGCTTGTTCTTTGTTTCCTTGCAGGAAATAGACCATCGTGGTCAGGTTGATTGTGCTCTGGCGTGTTCAATAACCTCTCGGAGTTGGTTTAGCGATTTCTATGGCGCGACGTCCTCGCACGTTCGTAGTCGGGTCGTCAAAGTCTACTCCACCGAAACGATAATCACATTCTCATTGAAAGATGGGACACCTTTGCCTCTATCAAGTGGTATCAGATTTCCAGGTTGCTCAGTGAGATTTTACAGTCTTTTGTAGTTTAGATCGAGTCTGTTCTTCATACCTACAGTCCATGAAAAATCCAAAAAATATTAGGGTTAGTTCATCATATCTGAACCAATCTGAGCCTTTGCATAATCTTTTAGGGTTTTGCATTGTTGAATTTGCGGTTGCATCGTCGTGTCTAGTTGCTGGTCTTAGTGTCTAGTCCTTTAGAGTTTCGAGTTCTGTTCACAAGTTGTCACACCGCCGCCACATCATCGTCATCACCGCTGCCATATACCACCATCATCGTCACCGCTGCCATATACCACCATCGTCATCAGCGCTACCATATACCACCATCGTCATCACTGCTGCCATATACCACATATCCACCGCTGTCATGATAATCCGAGTCCACCTCCATCACAGATTCACCACCAGTTTGTGTTCCACCGCCCTACATATATCTGCCATCGGTCCGAGTTTCCACCAGATTCATCTCCGCCACAAGTCCGAGTCCAGGATTTGGTCTTTTGTTTTTGATTTCCAGATCACGCCATACTCCGAGTCGTGACCAAGTCGGACTCCCCAACTTTCGTGCTCCCCGCAGTAGAAAAACAGTTCTAGTTTCAAAATAAAACTAAGTCTGGAAAATTCTGGCTAGGCAGTTTTTAGACCATTTGTAGACTTTTTCGAAAAAAATTGTTGCGGAGAAAAAAAGAGGAAAAAAGTGCAAAGAAAAGTGAAAAAAAGAAAAAAAATCAGAGTGTGCTCCCCCCTTGTTTACGTGCAGCGCCGTGATTTTGTTAGTGTTCTAGGCTCGCCTCTAGTACAGTCTAGCCTAGGACCAATACAGTACCGTCGTTGAGCGTTTATTCAACTTTGCATCTCTGAATTGATTATTGCTGACCTTTTTGCTACCATATTATAAGCCTTCCTAGGTCCACATTCATCTACGTCGTGCGTTTGACTCTCCCAGGTAATCGCTCTATCCAAGCTTTGAGAGTTTTGACTACAACGATTGCCAATCACCACCTGCCGCTTCGTAAGAAATGGTAAGAATTTGAGATTTTCTTGACGGATTCGTGGCACACTACCACTTCCTAGTAGTTTGTAGGATCATATTCTTGTGTGTTTCTATTGCTGCTGACCATGGCAGGACCACAAGCCGACGAGATTGACTGGGAGAACATGACGAAGAAGGATCTTCATGATAAATTACAACAAATGTTGAGTCAACAGGTGGAAGACGTCATGGCCACTTTTGAAAAGGCACTGGAGAGGATTGATGACGTTGAGAAGACAATTGACACCAAGTTGGACGCCAAGTTCGATGAAGTACTCGAGCGTCTTCCACAACCACCGCCCGCTGCACCTATCACACCTCTACATCAACAACAACAACAACAACAACAACATCGCCTTCCAAATCAAGTGGGACGAGCATTGCGTGTTCCTCTTGAGCCCGGTCAAACTTCTGGTGCCGCTGTACCTACTGTTGATGCTTCTGTTGCTCCTCCTGCTACTACAGAGGTGGAGGAACATTACGAGGATGAGGTTGATCAAAATCAGAACTACGTGCAACCACCAGCACCACCAACACCACCAGGTCATCCTCATGCATATCATCGTAGCAGTAGGGCTGCACCATCTTCCTAAACTAAAATTGAATATTCCACCATTTGAGGGTAGATATGTTCCTGATATATTTCTTACTTGAGAGTTAGACACTGAACAACATTTTACATGTTTACAATATCCTAAGGAGAGACGTGTTCCTGCTGCTGTTTGTGCTTTCACAAGTTTTGCATGTATTTGGTGGTCTGAACATTGTAGATTATATCCTATTCTAGCTACTTGGGCTGCTTTGAAAAATGTTATGCGTACTCGCTAGGTTCGACCATATTATCAACGTGAATTGCGTCAAAAATTGTTGCACCTCTCAATGAGCTTACAAAGAAGGAAGTGCCTTTTGTTTGCGGTACCACACAAGAAGAAGCCTTCACGGATTGAAAGATAAGTTGACACATGCTCCTTTACTCCAACTTCCTAATTTTAATAAGACTTTTGAGCTTGAATGTGATGCTAGTGGAATTGGATTAGGAGGTGTGTTATTACAAGATGGCAAACCTGTTGCATACTTTTCTGAAAAATTGAGTGGGCCTAGTCTGAATTATTCTACTTATGATAAAGAATTATATGCTCTTATTCAAACTTTAGAGACATGGCAACATTATTTACGGCCCAAAGAATTTGTTATACATTCTGATCATGAATCTTTGAAACATATTAAAAGTCAAGCTAACGTGAATCATAGACATGCTAAATGGGTTGAATTCATCAAGACTTCCCCTTATGTCATTAAACACAAGAAGGGTAAAGAAAATGTTATTGCTGATGCATTGTCTCGTCGCTATACTATGCTTTCACAACTTGACTTCAAAATATTTGGTTTGGAGACCATCAAAGATCAATATGTGCATGATGCTGATTTTAAAGATGTAATGCAGAATTGTAAAGAAGGAAGAATGCAGAACAAGTTTGTTGTTAATGATGGATTTGTGTTCCGTGCTAACAAGCTATGCATTCCAGCTAGCTCCATTCGTCTTTTGTTGTTGCAGGAGGCGCATGGAGGAGGATTAATGGGACACTTTGGCATGAAGAAGTAAGAGGACGTACTTGCTACACATTTCTTTTGGCCAAAGATGAGATGGGATGTTGACCATTTTGTTGCTCGCTGCACTACATGTCAAAAAGCTAAGTCACGACTCAATCCTCATGGTTTATATATGCCTTTGCCTATACCTAGTGTTCCTTGGGAGGATATATCTATGGACTTTGCTTTAGGTTTAACTCGAACAAAGAAGGGGAGGTATAGCATATTTGTTATCGTGGATAGATTCTCGAAAATGGCATACTTTATACCATGTCATAAAAGCGATGATGTTGTTAATGTTTCAGATTGTCATACTAAATTTCTTAGCCACTTTTGGAGATGTCTATAGGCTAAGTTGGGGACTAAACTGTTTTTTAGTACTACTTGTCACCCCCAAACTGATGGACAAACTGAATTAGTTAATAGAACATTGTCTACTATGCTTAGGGCAGTTTTGAAGAATAATAAGAAAATGTGAGAAGAATGCTTGCCTCATATTGAATTTTCTTATAATCGTTCATTGAATTCTACTACTAAGATGTGCCCTTTTGAAATTGTGTATGGTTTCCTACCTCGTGCACCTATTGATTTGTTGCCTCTTCCATCTTCGGAGAAGGTTAATTTTGATGCTAAACAACATGTTGAATTGACTTTAAAAATGCATGAGTTAACTAAGGAAAACATTGAGCGTATGAATGCTAAATATAAACTTGCTGGAGATAAGGGTAGAAAACATGTTGTGTTTGCACCTAGAGATCTTGTTTGGTTACATTTGCATAAGGATAGATTTCCTAATTTGCGCAAATCAAAGCTAATGCCACGTGTTGATGGTCCTTTTAAGGTGTTAGAGAAAATAAATGATAATGCATATAAACTTGAGCTTCCTGCAGATTTTGGGGTTAGTCCCACTTTTAACATTGCAGATTTGAAGCCTTATTTGGGTGAGGAAGATGAGCTTCCGTCGAGGACGACTTCATTTGAAGAAGGGGAGGATGATGAGGACATCAATACCATTGTTACACCCACAACCCCTACTGCTACATATACTGGACCAATTACTAGAGCTCGCGCACGTCAATTAAATTATCAAGTACTTTCATTTCTAGGTAATGATTCTAATGTTCGTGAGATTATGATGCTGCCTAAATAAGAACAAGAACGGAGTTGGACGTGATGATTTCAGGACTTTGAAGCCACCATAAGGAGTGCATGAAGCCTTGGATGAAATATACAAGATGTCATTTCATAAATTTCGTCCAGAGCCTATTCTAGGTGCTGCGTCACCTTATTATTGGGCCAGGCCCATGTAATTTCGAAATACTTAAGTATAGGTTGTTTTTAGAGTCCGTATGTGTGGGGAAACAAGAGTTAGGGTTGGTTTCGGACCCCTCCTCCAAGGGCCACGAAATTCCCCCCTCTTCCTCCATATATACAGCCTTTAGGGCATCGTTTAGACTTTGGGTTTTGTTTACATTAAAATTTCACCATAGCTGCAACTTCGCGTACTTCATTTGTGTTCAATGACCAGACCAAGACGTCATAGAACCCCACTTTGATCAATAAAGCTTTCATCTTATATTGCAATATCCAGATTGTAATCTCAGTTTCTTGCTTGTTCTTCATTTGTTTGTAGGAAATAGACCGTCGTGGTCAGGTTGATCATGCTCCGGCGTGGTAAATAACCTCTCGGAGTTGGTTTAGCGATTGCTAAGGCGCGACGTCCTCTCATGTTCGTAGTCGGGTCATCAAAGTCTACTCCACCGAAATGATAATCACCTTCTCATCGTAAGATGGGACACCTTTGCCTCTATCACAAGAGGAATATGTATAAGTCATGAAGAAAGCAATATCAATATAACTTAATGATCATTATGTTAAGCTAACAGATGGGTCTTGTCCATCACATCATTCTCTAATGATGTGATCCCGTTCCTTAAATGACAACACATGTCTATGATCAGGAAACTCAACCATCTTTGATTAACGAGCTAGTCAAGTAGAGGTATACTAGGGACACTCTGTTTTGTCTATGTATTCACACATGTACTAAGTTTCTGGTTAATACAATTCTAGCATGAATAATAAACATTTATCATGATATAAGGAAATACAAATAACAACTTTATTATTAACTGTAGGGCATATTTCCTTCAGTCTCCCACTTGCAGTAGAGTCAATAATCTGGTACATAGTAATGATTCTAACACCCATGGAGTCTTGGTGTTGATCATGTTTTGCTCGTGGAAGAGGCTTAATCAACGGGTCTGCAACATTCAGATCTGTATGTATCTTGCAAATCTCTATGTCTCCTTCCTTGACTTGATCGCGGATGGAATTGAAGCATCTCTTGATGTGTTTGGTTCTCTTGTGAAATCTGGATTCCTTCGCTAAGGCAATTGCTCCAGTATTGTCACAAAAGATTTTCATTGGACCCGATGCACTAGGTATTACACCTAGATCGGATATGAACTCCTTCATCCAGACTCCTTCATTTGCTGCTTCCGAAGCAGCTATGTACTCCGCTTCAACGTAGATCCTGCCACGACACTCTGCTTGGAACTGCATCAACTTACAGCTCCACCATTCAATATAAATATGTATCTGGTTTGTGACTTTGTGTCATGCGGATCAGTGTCAAAGCTTGCATGGACTTAACCATTTACGACAAGCTCTTTGTCACCTCCATAAATGAGAAACATATCTGTAGTCCTTTTCAGGTATTTCAGGATGTTCTTGACCACTGTCCAGTGATCCACTCCTGGATTACTTTGGCACCTCCCTACTAAACTTATAGCAAGGCACATATCAGGTCTGGTACACATCATTGCATACATGATAGAACCTATGGCTGAGGCATAGGGAATGACTTTCATTTTCTATCTATCTTCTGTAGTTGTCGGGCATTGAGTCTGACTCAACTTCACACCTTGTAACACCGGCAAGAACCCTTTCTTTGACTGATCCATTTTGAACTTCTTCAAAACTTTATCAAGGTATATGCTTTGTGAAAGTACAATTAAGCGTCTTGATCTATATCTATAGATCTTGATGCCCAATATATAAGCAGCTTCACCAAGGTCTTTCATTGAAAAATTCTTATTCAAGTATCCTTTTATGCTATCCAGAAATTCTGTATTATTTCCAAGAAACAATATATCATCCACATATAATATTAGAAATGCTACAGAGCTCCCACTCACTTCTTGTAAATATAGGCTTCTCCAAAAGTTTGTATAAAACCATATGCTTTGATCACACTATCAAAGCGTATATTCCAACTCCGAGATGCTTCCACCATTCCATAAATGGACCGCTGGAGCTTGCACACTTTGTTAGCACCTTTAGGATCGACAAAACCTTCTGGTTGCATCATATACAACTCTTGTTTAAGAAATCCATTAAGGAATGCGGTTTTGACATCCATTTGCCAAAGTTCATAATCATAAAATGCGGCAATTGCTAACATGATTTAGATAGACTTAAGCATCGCTATGGGTGAGAAAGTGTCATCGTAGTCAACTCCTTGAACTTATCGAAAACCTTTCGCAACAAGTTGAGCTTTGTAGACAGTAACATTATCGTCAGCGTCAGTCTTCTTCTTGAAGATCCATTTATTCTCTATGGCTTGCCGATCATCTGGCAAGTCAACCAAAGTCCACACTTTGTTCTCATACATGGATACGATCTCAGATTTCATGGACTCAAGCCATTCCGCAGAATCTGGGCTCATCATCGCTTCCTCATAGTTTGTAGGTTCATCATGTTCTAGTGACATGACTTCCAGAACAGGATTACCGTCCCACTCTGGTGCAGAGCGGACTCTAGTTGACCTACGAGGTTCGGTAGTAACTTGATCTAAAGTTTCATGATCATCATCATTAGCTTCCTCACTAATTGGTGTAGGAATCACTGGAACTGATTTCTGTGATGAACTACTTTCCAATTCGGGAGAAGGTACAATTACCTCATCAAGTTCTACTTGCCTCCCACTCACTTCTTTTGAGAGAAACTCCTTCTTTAGAAAGGATCCATTCTTAGCAATGAATATCTTGCCTTCGGATCTTTGATAGAAGGTGTACCCAACAGTTTCCTTTGGGTACCCTATGAAGACGCATTTCTATGATTTGAGTTCGAGCTTATCAGGTTGAAGCTTTTTCACATAAGCATCGCAGCCCCAATCTTTAAGAAACTATAGCTTAGGTTTCTTGCCAAACCACAGTTCATATGGTGTTGTCTCAACGGATTTAGATGGTGCCCTATTTAACGTGAATGCAACTGTCTCTAAAGCATAACCCCAAAACGATAGTGGTAAATCGATAAGAGACATCATAGATTGCACCATATCTGTCTGTGCAACAAACCCTGGGTCTGTTGACCAACCCATAGGCACAAGATCAAGATTGAAGTACTAGCTTAAGTCTGAGATTGAAGAACCAACATGCAGCTCAGAAGTACCAGGATTGAGCCTAAGAAGCAAGATATCAACAAGAGAAGGGCCTCCCATGCCGGGCAGGCGAGCCCGGCAAGGGGCGAGGCCACCACCAGAAGCGAGCAACCGAGGCTCCCTGGCAGAGACTACCGGGGTCCGCGGGGGTAGAACCGCCCCGCCAACCACTCTAGCACGAGTCACGTCGTCAATCAGTGCGGTGTCAAGCCACAAGATGATTAAGTGGCACCTATTCGCCACATGGCAGCCATTTCCTACAGAGAAGCCTACAAATGACGCCCGTCATGCGACGTGTCAAGAGAGCAGATGCGGAGCTGGCAAGATAGCCCGACGGGCCTTCCTGGGCGCCTAGTGATGTGACACTAAGCGGTGCATTTAATGCACCATGTCAGCCCGTAGAAGTTATGTATGATAACACTTTTTGCTATCATATCAGTGGATAATGACCACTTTGCCACTATGGTGACCCCTTAATCTATAAAAGGAAGCCCATGGCACTCGTAGGAGGGGTTAGAAGGTTGGAAAGTTGACAACCCCAAGCCACCACATACACGTAGTCGCCGTAGGCAAACCCTGCCGGGCAAGTGTACTACGCTCCATCACATCCATTCCTCCATCAATCCACTAAAGTAGGAGTAGGGTCTTACGCCTCACGGCGGCCCAAACCTAGGTAAATCGCTTGTGTGCTCTCTGCCGCGTGGGTGTACGCTGGTCTGCTCTTTGTCCAACGCGCCGTCCCCCTGCTGAACCAACAAGGGGCCACCTGGTCCCATAGGTGGCCGCGGAAATCCCGCGACATCTTTGGCGCGCCAGGTAGGGGGAGCGCTTGCGCGAACCTGAAAGTGTATGCCATGCGTCATCTTCATCGACATTTTCATCCTCGATGGCGCCACCGACCATGGCGCCCAAGAAGTATTCTGGCATCTCAGCTCATCCAGCCACCTCGAAGGCTCCTCCGCCCGCGGCCTCCTATGCCGTGGGGGACACGAGGGCTCACGAGGATATTGATGCCGCTGGGGGCATGGTTGGAGCGGGTGGCACCGTTACCGCCTCCCCCACGGCCGACACGGGGGCCAGAGCTACCAGAGGAGGATGGCATGAGTAGCATCCCGACGGTCAAGATCCGCAAGATGCGGGCGAGGGGGTCGCACCGTCCGCGCCCCCTCCTCTCGCGGACAAACACAACCGTAGTAACGGTGCTCGGTCCGGGGCGAGCCATCACCCTCCGGCCGCCCCCATCACGGGAGAAGTTGCGGCGCATGCGCCTCCTCCCGGACGAGCCAACCAGGCTGTTGTGCTCAACGGAGCCGCTGATCTTAGAGCACCACCGCCGCATGACCCCGCTGCCCCGGTGGTCGTCCCACAGCAGAGTGGGCGGGGCGCCGCCTCCTCCGCCGCCGTTGGCACCATTCGGAGCCAGGCGACGGTGCGGTCGACGTCATTGACATCCATGCCAAGCATGGCCACAGAGGCCATGGTGCGAGCTCGGCTATACTGAGGTTCCCGCTAGTAGCCGAGCAGATGGATGAGTGGTGTGCCACCATCCAAATCCTTCTCGGTTTCGCTAAAGCTGGGGGCTCACGATGAGCCCGCCCACTACAACCTCCCCAAGCAACAACTACCACCCGACCCGCTAGCCGTATGAAGGGCGCCGTCCTCACGGTTTAGTCCCCGCCACGGCAGCCGGCGAGGACGCAGCAGAATCAAGACCCCGACGACGTCTCAATGGCCTCTTCTGACCCTCGAGCATGTCCAGGCCAACATCGAACCCCGGAAGACAGGCAACAGGGGGACGTGCGCACCGTCGCTGAACGGCGCCGCAACGATCTCCGCCAGACTGATGGGTGCGACGGCCTCAACATCGACGAGCCCGCGCTCGGTGTTGCCGGGTTCCTATCCTTCGAGGTTGGCTTCCCTGCCTTTACTCGAGAGCTGCGGCAAGTCCGTTCGCCATCCGTTCACACGTTCAAGCTAGAGATACCTGAGAAGTACGACGGGAGGCTTAACCCGGCAGAGTTCCCGAGCATCTACACCATCGTTGTTCAGGCTGCCGGGGGAAGAGATGAGAAGGTGTTCGCCAACTACTTCCCTTTGGCCCTCAAGTCCAATGTGAGGTCTTGGCTGATGCTGTTAGTAGCAATCTTGGTTAGTTGAGTGCATGCAGTATTAGCTAGCTAGTTAGGTGTGCTGGCCGAGTCATGTGGCTGAGATGGCGTGGGGATTGCATGGCTGAGTTAGTTAGCAAGCTAGCTGGGTTTGTTAGCTGCATGCATGTGATTATGGCCGAGTCCTCAGTCGTTGAGGCTACGATAGGCTGCGTAAGTGGTGGACGTGGGCATAATTATAGCTAGTGGTTAGTTTGGTTAGTGGCTGGGCATGGCGGCTGGCTTGTGTGCGTGAGGCTTGCCTCCGCTGTATAAGTACTATTACTTGAGTTAATGAGAAAAGTGAGCCGAGAGGGCTGAAGAAAAATGTAGCCATCGTGTGTACACCAAGGGGCAGGGCCTCTACACAAAGCTCTTGTGCTCTTCCTTGGTGTGTGTGTGTGTGTGTGTGTGTGTAGAGTTTCTCCATGGTGTGTGTTCATGCGAGATGAGAGGAAGAAGAAGAGCAGCGCTGCGCGGAGGCAGAAACAATAGATGCACCTGCCGGAGAACTCCATTTCTTCAAGGGCAGACCTATGCCACGAGTTCATCAGTGCCTTCACCGGTGGCAACCAAGAGCCCGGCAGGCCCAGGGACCTACAGCTTCTCTAGCAGAAGGAAGGAGAAAACCTCCGTAAGTATTTGTATAGATTCAATAAAGTTCATAGAAATATTACAAATATCCATCCGGCAGTTGTTATAGCATCTTTCCAGTCCAATGTGCGCAACCGCTGCACTCGTTCCAAAATGAACGCGTGGTTGCCCAAGACTGTGAAAGAACTATATACACCAGTGGATAAATGTGCCTAGATGGAAGAAGGAAGGAAGTTGCCCAGAGAGGAAGATTGCATTAATGTTGATTCAGAGGATGAGGATGAATCAACCAGTCAGAGGAAGGGCAAGAAGCGCAGTAAGAAGCCAAGAGACAAGGCAGTGATGACTGTGGAAGGTTCGGGCATGCCTAGTACCGGCAAGAAGGCCAAGGCTGAGGCCCCCAGCAAGGAAGGTGCCGGGAGGCCATGAACTTCATGAGTGTGATCAAGTTGAGCTGCTTGTCAAGAGACAGAGAGCAGAGTATGATAAGCGTGATAAGGAGAAAGGTCAGAATGCTGTTGGCGGTAAGGGCCCAGGCGGTGAAGCTAATCGCCTCGGCAAGCCCTTTCGGAACCAAGGAAAGGCTGCCAGGGGCCAAGAAAAGGAAACCTGTGATGATGCCAGTGATGGAGGGGATGAAGAGGAAACTAGTGAGCAGGAACTTCAGAAGGCCACTAACGCCCTATGCATTGATGGATGTGCATATTTGCACACCTCTCATCACCAACTCAAGCGATGGGCACGAGTGGTCAATGCTGTGGAACCAGCTCCAGAGGCCCGGAAGCCGCTCAAGTGGTCTCGCATGCCCATCATCTTTGATGAGGAGGATCACCCTTGCCGCACCACGGCAGTGGGGTGTTTGCCGTTGTTGGTCTCGCCAACAATTCGCAACCGCAAGGTCACAAAGATGTTAGTGGATGGCGGGGACGGGTTGAATCTGATTGTCCCCGCAGTTATCAGCAAGCTTCATATAGGAGAAGATCACGTTGCCAGTGACGTTTGGGGGAGCTGAACTTTCGGACTAAGAAGATTGTGTTTGATGTGGTTGATCTCCCCCCTGCCGTACAATGGGATTCTTGGACGACCAGCCCTGGCCAAGTTCATGGCAGCATCCCACTATGCTTACAACACCCTGAAAATGCCTCGGCCATTAGGAGTCCTCACTATCCCGTCAGATGAGAAGGATGCGATTATCTGTGTGGACAAGATGTATTAGGATGCAATCGAAGCAGGGGCTGCGGCGGTAGCAGTTCCCGCCGAGGAAAGCAAAGGAAAGAAGAGGGATTGTAGGACCTCCGGTAAGGAGTCTGGGAAGCATGCCCCTCCGAGTGCACGACACCCGTTGACGACGTGCCGGAGTGTTCCAATAGCAAGAGATCCATGGTTGCTGCACCCCAAGTGAAGAAGGTCCCGGTAGGGCTGGCTGGCGTTGATGGTACTTTCACTATCATTGCCACCCTCGATGACAAATAGGAAAGCGCGCTCGTTGCCTTCCTGTGGGAGAATATCGATGTGTTGGCTTGGCAACCATCTGATATCCCCCGTGTTTCTAGGGAGGTAATTGAGCACCACCTTGTTGTCTGCCCACATGCCCGACCCGTCAAGTAGAAAGTACGGAAGCAGTCTTTGGAGAGGCATCAGTTCATTGCCGAAGAGATCAAGAAGTTGGAAGCAACTGGTTTGGTCAGAGGAGTACTGCATCCTACATGGTTGGCAAATCCAGTAGTGGTCCGGAAAGCTAATGGTAAGTGGAGGCTTTGCATTGACTTCATAGACCTCAACAAAGCTTGCCCAAAGGACCCATTTCCCTTGCCGCGCATCGACCACATCATGGATTCTACTTCGAGATGTGATTTGCTCTCCTTTTTGGATGCATACTCAGGATATCATCAGATCTTCATGTCTAAGGAAGATGAAGAGAAGACGTCATTCATCACTCCATGTGGTACGTATTGCTTTGTCCGTATGCCGTTCGGATTAAAGAGTGTCGGGTCCACTTTTGCAAGGGCAGTCTAGATTGGTTTTGAGCCACAGTTGCACAGAAATATAGAAGCCTACATGGATGATATTGTGGTCAAAACGAAGGATAAGGCCACCCTTAGCCAGGATTTGGAAGAGACATTTGCTAATTAGCCTTCCTGTGGGAGAAATGAGTGTTGGTGTTCCCTCCGGCAAGCTACTTGGGTTCTTCGTGTCCCATCGAGGGATCAAAGCCAACCCCACCAAGATCAAGGCCATTGAGAAGACCCAAGCGCCAAGGACAGTTAAGGATGTGAGGTGCTTGACGGGATGCGTTGCTGCGCTGAGCAGATTTGTCTCCAAGTCTGCCAAGCGTGCCCTCTCGTTCTTCAAGGTTTTGAAGAAGGCGAGACCTATGAAGTGGGCCCTGAAAATAGATGTGGCTCTGTAAGAGTTGAAAGCCTACCTATCATCTATGCCTACCTTGGTTGCACCCAAACCACAAGAACCATTGTTGCTATACTTGGCGGCAACAAACCAAGTGGTCAGTGCAGCTTTGCTAGCGCAGCGAGAGGTGGATGAGGTAGAAAGCGGCCAGATCATGGCAGAGTCAGAAAAGGATCAGGATAGTAGTGACACGACAACGAGAGCATCCCCAAGGACGCGGCAAGGAAGAAAGTGGTGTAGCGCCCGGTGTACTTTGTCAGCTCCTTATTACAGGGGGCTAGATTGAGGTATTCTGGCATGCAAAAGTTGATCTTTGGTCTCATTATGGTCTCAAGGAAACTGCGCCACTACTTCCAAGCCCATGAGATCACGGTTGTCACTCGTTTCCCGTTGCAAAGGATACTCCGAAACCATGAGGCAACTGGCAGAATAGTGCAATGGGCTTTGGAGTTATCCAGCTTTGGTTTGAAGTTTGAGAGCACTTCAACCATTCAGAGCAGGGCATTGGCAGAGTTTATTGCAGAATTGACGCCAACCCCTGATGAGGAAAGGACAGAGACAGCTCTCCCCGTCAAGGAATCCCCCCAAGAATGGATTATGTATTTTGATGGTGGTTTTTCCCTACAAGGCGCAGGGGCTGGTATGCTTCTTCTTGCCCCCTCCTGGGAGAACTTGAAGTACGTCGTCCAGATGCACTTTGCCCGGGAAGAAGCCACCAATAATACATCAGAGTATGAAGGGCTCCTTGCTGGGCTCAGGATTGCAACAGAATTGGGAATTAATAAGATGATCACTCGAGGAGATTCACATCTCGTGGTGAGACAAGTCAACAAGGATTACCAAAGCCCATTGATGGAAGCATACGTTGAGGAAGTAAGGAGATGGGAGGAGCACTTTGATGGGTTGCAAACGAGCACGTACCCCGTGCGGAAAACAACATAGCTGATCACTTGTCAAAGTGTGCTACGCAGAAGCTTCCTATGGAACCATGAACTTTTGTTCTCCATCTCTCTCAACCCTCCGAATCACCAACCACAATGGCCCGGAAAGGAGAAAGATGGACTACGGTAAGCCTCTTCTGGCAGAGCCATCCGCTCCCAGCAGAGACCCTACCGGAAACAACTCCACACAGCCTGCCAGACCACCCCCTCCAGCCGGGCCTATGGACCCCGCGAACGAGGCTGGTGCTCCCGCGGTCGTGGAGGTGCTGCTCGTCCTTGTTGCCGAGCCTCATGCTCTAACTTGGGCAAGGCACATTGTCCACTTCCTCCAAACCGGAGAACTCCCTGGCAATCATCATGAAGCTGAAAGAGTAGCCCGGAGGGCCAGTATGTATCAGTTTGTCGATGACACTCTGTATAGAAGGAGGCCCAACGGTGTGGAATTGAAGTGTGTTTGCCGGGGGCATGGAAAGGAACTATTGCCTGAGATTTACAAAAGAATGTGCGGTTCACACATTGTATCAAGGGCATTAGTTGGGAAAGCATTCTGACAAGGATTCTATTGGCCCACAGTCCTCCAAGATGCAGTTGAGCTCGTCACAAAATGTGAAGCCTGTCAGTTCCATTCCAAGAGAACACACCTGCCCGCCCAAGCCCTTCAGACAATCCCTTTATCATGGCCATTTTCAGTCTGGGGGCTCGATATCCTCAGCCCCTTCCCCTGAGCAATCGAGGGCTTTGAATTCTTGTTCGTTGCCATCGACAAGTTTACAAAGTGGCTGGAAGTGATTGCCGTGAGAAAGGTGTCTGCTCAGTAAGCTATCAAGTTCTTGAAAGAATTGTTGTGTCGTTTCAGAGTTCCGGCAAGGATCATCACAGACAATGGCACGTAGTTCACGAGCCACGCCTTCATGCAATATGTTCACACCCTCGGATGCAAAGTCTCATTCGCTTCTGTGGCACACCCCCGGAGCAATGGACAAGCTGAGAGGGCGAACGCTAAAGTGCTCCGTGGACTCAATACAAGAACTTTCGATACGCTACAGAAGCACGACAGGCGGTGGATCGAGGAGCTGTCGGTAGTTATCTGGTCCCTCAGAACGACACCTAACCGAGCTACCGGGTAGACTCCCTTCTCCCTGGTCTACGGGGCAGAAGCAGTTATCCCGAAGGAACTCATTTATAGGTCCCCTCGATTGCTTGCCTACGATGAAGTAGCGCAAGGTCAGCACCGGCGTGACGACGCTGTGCTACTTGTGTTGCATGCTACCAGCAAGCCCTACGTCACTATCATAGCCGCATGGCTCATGCCCCGTGTTTTGAGGAAGGCGACCTTGTCCTTAGGCGTGTTCAGTCCGCCAAGGGTACAAACAAGTTATCACCGAAGTGGGAAGGCCCTTACCGGGTGGTACGAGTCACCAGACCTAACGCAGTCCGTCTGGAGACTGGAGATGGCACACAGTTGCAAAACTCATGGAATATTGAGCATCTCCGTAAGTACTACCCATAAGGCGCGAGGCTGCCAGGCACCGCCCAGCAGCCACCCTTTTGTACAGGCCTTGCCTCAATTGCATGTAACCCCTTGTACAAAGCCGGGGCGATGACCCCATGCAAGATAAAATAAAGAAGCACTGTGGGGGGCCCCGGTCGAGATCGCATGCATGCACAAGGACATCCAGATCACTGCATAAGCATTCCATGGTCATTTGCATATGCATATAGATAGGACTACATCCTGCATTCATTCTCATCTACATGGAGTTGCAGGTTCCTGCCATGAACTTGACTCCAACAAGGGACGAGAAGATTGCACGACACCGCATTTCCCGGCAATCCAAACAGATAAGTTTACCTCTTGTCCATTAGTGTTCTGTAATCTATAATTTGTGCATAGAGAAACCTCGCCGCTCTGTTGAAACTAGGGTGCTCCCATCCTTAGCTTGAATGTTGCTTCGGCCTGGATGGTCGCAGTGGTCCTTGGTGAAAGGGGGTTGAGAGGGGGGTTGGCACCTCGGTTTGTTCCCCGGCAGACATGGTTCTCCGGCAGACGAAAAGGTTGCCGGCAGGATATCCTGCCGGGAAATCTCATTTAACTACAGTAAAGAGGAACTCCACCTCTACATGGACGTATACATGCACGAGTTCTCGGCAAGGTCTATTTCTTTCATTGACATGCGAATACAAGTACATGCATTACAGAACACAGAGATCTACTCGAGAGATTATATTATTTCAATTAAAATTTGGTGATTGCCTACAAGTTTAAGATTGAAAAAAGATAAGTGGCACGTTATGCCTTTGCCCCTGTCCATCTCCTGCAGGGAGAGGTCAAAGGGGCCGGAGGCGCGCACAGCTAGGATGCGGCGCCTCCCCAGGATCAGTGCGGCACCACTCCCCGGCAGGGAGGAAGAAATCGAAGCGCGGGCGTGGATGGTGACGCTGCCGGAGGACCAGATGGGTGGCACGGAGTCACCGGCAAACACGACTTGTCGGAACGGTCGTCCTCGTTCCTGGCGCATCGTGGGTTGCCGGTGCCGTCTGCATCACTACCACCCGAATACCTCGGCGTGGTCGCCACGCCGAGCACCATGCTCTACAGAGAGCATGGTCATCTATAGGATCGAAAGTATGTCTAGAGGGGGGGGGGGTGATTAGACTACTTGACAAAATAAAAACCTAACCTTTTCCCAATTTTAGTTCTTGGCAGATTTTAGCTATTTTAGGACAAGTCAAGCAATCATCACACAATTCAAGCAAGCATGCAAAGAGTATATTGGCAGCGGAAAGTAAAGCATGCAACTTGCAAGAATGTAAAGGGAAGGGTTTGGAGAATTCAAACGCAATTGGAGACACGGATGTTTTTCCCGTGGTTCGGATAGGTGGTGCTATCCTACATCCACGTTGATGGAGACTTCAACCCACGAAGGGTAACGGTTGCGCGAGTCCACATAGGGCTCCACCCAAGGGTAACGGTTGCGCGAGTCCATACAGGGCTCCACCCACGAAGGGTCCATGAAGAAGCAACCACCCACAAAGGGTCCACGAAGAAGCAACCTTGTCTATCCCACCATGGCCATCGCCCACACAGGACTTGCCTCACTAGCGGTAGATCTTCACAAAGTAGGCGATCTCCTTGCCCTTACAAACTCCTTGGTTCAACTCCACAATCTTGTCGAAGGCTCCCAAGTGACACCTAGCCAATCTAGGAGACACCACTCTCCAAGAAGTAACAAATGGTGTGTAGGTAATGAACTCCTTGCTCTTGTGCTTCAAATGATAGTCTCCCCAACACTCAACTCTCTCTCATAGGATTTGGATTTGGTGGAAAGAAGATTTGAGTGGAAAGCAACTTGGGAAGGCTAGGGATCAAGATTCATATGGTAGGAATGGAATATCTTGGTCTCAACACATGAGTAGGTGGTTCTCTCTCAGAACATATGAGTTGGAATGGTGTTGTGTTCTGATGGCTCTCTCATCTGATGGCTCCACGGTCATACTCATCGTTTAAGCTCAAGTGGGGTTACCACTTTTACATAAAGCATTGTTTTGTTCACATCTTTAGAGTTGCTTTAGCTCAAGTCTTATAGTAAAGCTCCCCCTAGATGTGATATCCCCCCTAAGAGGGATGAACTAACCTTGGGTTTTGTCGATGATGACTTCATGTAGATATTGAAGATGTGGATGCTCAATGTTGATGTAGATCTCTTGGAGCTATCCATTTGAGTGAATTGCACTTTCAATACCTACATGGGTTAGTCCCACAAGGAACAAACAAGGATATCCATAGACATAGAGTGATGCACACAAAGATGATGTCCATGAAAACTTTTAGGTTACCTTGTCCCTTGTCTTACCAACAAGAGGGTTTGTGACTCCTTGAACTAGTGCAAGATGTGGAAGTTGATTGCACTTGTTCTTGCCAAAATGATAAGAGTGAAGTATGTTGGCGGAGTCACCCTCCAGAACTATCTAGTTCTTCTTCTTTTGGATCCACATCATCTTGATGGGAATCCTTGGAGTTGTAGTCGTACTTGATGAAGTGGAACTTGAAGTAGTCTTGGGAATCCACTTGACTAAGGTCTTTGGAGCTTCTTCAAATGCATCAATTTCCTCTTGAAGCTTGTCCTTGCCTTTTTGCTTGTAGTCTTGTGGTGGAAGATCATCTTGAGCTTGTGTCCCCTTGAAAGAAGTATCATACTTCTCTTGTTGAGGAATAAACTTTGTCTTGGGGTATTGATCTTCTTCCCACTCAACTCCATTGGCATTGAACTTTCGTTCAAAACCAACACCTTGATTCTTCCGGTGCATTCCTTGCTTGCGCACAATTTCCTCGAATTGCTTACTCCCGGCAAGGCTTTTGAACACTCCTTTCTCTATAATTCCCTTCAATAAGCTATTTTCTTGCTCAAGTGTAACTTGGCTAAGAGAATCATTAGTGGAATCAAGAGAACTACTAGAAGCAACAATATTGGATTTAACATGATCATTGTTACTGCTAGAGGAAGAATCTTTCTTGTTCTTGTTACTAGACTTGACTTGAGGCATGTAAGTGGATAAGAGTAAACGCTTGGCAATGTAAGAAGAGCTTTTCTTGCGGAGATCATCATTGATTGCTTTTAAGAACTCATGCTCTTGCTCAAGATTGAGCTTCTCAAAGTGTAATTTCTCATGAGCTCTTAAAAGTTCTCGATGATCTTCGAAGATAATTTCATGAGCTAACTTAAGAGTGTTTAGTTCTTTAGTTAGAGCCTCAATCTTCTCCTTATCATTGTCATTCGTTTTATCTTGATTAGCATGTTTAATTGACGTTTCATCATAGTATTCATCACCAGAGTTGTCAACAAGCAAATCATCACCTAACAAGTCATATTCATCACTACTGAAATCAACATACTCGGGGTGTGTTACCTTAGGACCTTTGGCCATGAAGCATCTTCCAATTCCTTCATTTGGTGAGTCAAATATGTCGTAGGAGTTGGTTAACACAAGTGCTAGACCGGCAACACCTTCATCTTGAGTATCTTCGGAGTCGGAGTGATAACTTCTCTCGGAGTGGCTGTCGGAGTCGGAGCCGGATACCCATTCACCAACATGAGCTTGATGTCTTTGTCTTGTGTAGCTCCTTGATGATTTTTCCTTTCCTTTCCGAATCCTTGCTTCTCCGTGAGTATCTTCGTTCATAACGATCATCTCTACTCCTCCTCTCTCTTGGTGGTGATTCTTTGCTTCTTCTTCTTGGAGAATCTTCTCTTCTCTTGTAGGGAGCCGTACACTCATTGGAATAGTGTCCGGGTCTTCCACAATTGTAGCAGTTTCACTCTCGACTAGAAGATCTTTTGTCATTGTAGGACCTTGACTTGAAGCTTCTATCTTTGCTTCTACTCTTGTAGAACTTGTTGAAGTTCTTCACCATTAAGCTCAATTCTTCATTGAAGTCTTGTTTCTCACTTGATGATGTAGGGGCTTCACATGAGGCTTTATAGGCACCACTTGATTTGTTGTGAAGTTCCTCTTTATCCTTAAGTGACATCTCATGAGCAACAATTCTTCCAATCACCTCCGTTGGCTTGAGATCTTTGTAATTGGGCATCATTTGGATCAATGTGCACACGGTATCATATTTTCCATCCAAGGCTCTTAGAATCTTCTTGATGATGAATCTATCGGTCATCTCTTCACTTCCTAAGCCGGCAATCTCATTTGTGATGAGAGCAAACCTAGAGTACATTTCGGCGACACCTTCACCATCCTTCATCTTGAACTTGTCAAGTTGGCTTTGAAGCACATCCAACTTGGATTCCTTGACGGAGTCGGTACCTTCGTGCATATCAATCAAAGTGTCCCAAATTTCCTTTGCATTCTCAAGACGGCTGATTTTGTTGAATTCTTCAGGGCACAATCCGTTGAAGAGAATATCACAAGCTTGAGCATTGTATTGCAACATCTTCAACTCATCCGCGGTAGCTTCATGGTTTGGTTCTCTCCCATCAAAGAAGTCACCTTGCAAACCAACACACACGATAGCCCAATCGGCGGGGTTATGTCAAAGAATATGCATTTTCATTTTATGCTTCCAACTAGCAAAATTAGTACCATCAAAGTAAGGACCTCTACGGTGATAATTTCCCTCGCTAGACGCCATACTCTCCTAGGTTGTGAAACCAAGGCTATGACCACCAAAAGCTATGGAGATCAAGTAAATGGAGACCAAAGCTCTGATACCACTTGTAGGATCGAAAGTATGTCTAGAGGGGGGGTGATTAGACTACTTGACAAAATAAAAACTTAACCTTTTCCCAATTTTAGTTCTTGGCAGATTTTAGCTATTTTAAGACAAGTCAAGCAATCATCACACAATTCAAGCAAGCATGCAAAGAGTATATTGGCAGCGGAAAGTAAAGCATGCAACTTGCAAGAATGTAAAGGGAAGGGTTTGGAGAATTCAAACGCAATTGGAGACACGGATGTTTTTCCCGTGGTTCGGATAGGTGGTGCTATCCTACATCCACGTTGATGGAGACTTCAACCCACGAAGGGTAACGGTTGCGCGAGTCCACACAGGGCTCCACCCAAGGGTAACGGTTGCGCGAGTCCACACAGGGCTCCACCCACGAAGGGTCCATGAAGAAGCAACCACCCACAAAGGGTCCACGAAGAAGCAACCTTGTCTATCCCACCATGGCCATCGCCCACACAGGACTTGCCTCACTAGCGGTAGATCTTCACGAAGTAGGCGATCTCCTTGCCCTTACAAACTCCTTGGTTCAACTCCACAATCTTGTCGGAGGCTCCCAAGTGACACCTAGCCAATCTAGGAGACACCACTCTCCAAGAAGTAACAAATGGTGTGTAGGTAATGAACTCCTTGCTCTTGTGCTTCAAATGATAGTCTCCCCAACACTCAACTCTCTCTCATAGGATTTGGATTTGGTGGAAAGAAGATTTGAGTGGAAAGCAACTTGGGAAGGCTAGAGATCAAGATTCATATGGTAGGAATGGAATATCTTGGTCTCAACACATGAGTAGGTGGTTCTCTCTCAGAACATATGAGTTGGAATGGTGTATGTGTTCTGATGGCTCTCTCATCGAATGAAGAAGGAGGTGGAGGGGTATATATAGCCTCCACACAAAATCCAACCGTTACACAGTTTTCCAATCTCGGTGGGACCGAATCAATAAGCTCGGTCGGACCGAAAATGTAAACCTAGTGACCGTTAGAGATTTTCGGTGGGACTGACTTGCAACTCGGTAGGACCGATATGGTTAGGGTTTGGGCATAACGTAATCTCGGTGAGACCGATTACACAAACTCGGTGAGACCGAATTTGGTAATTAGCTAACCAGAGAGTTGGTCAGGCAAACTCGGTGGGACCGATTTGCTCTTTCGGTGAGACCGAGTGGAACTCGGTGAGACCGAAAAGTTACAAAGGGGAAACACTGAGTTTACATTGCAATCTCGGTGGGACCGATTCGCTCTTTCGGTGAGACCGAAAAGTTATGAAAGGGAAACAGAGAGTTTGCAACCCCATCTCGGTGAGACCGAGATCCCTATCGGTAGGACCGAATTGCTAGGGTTTGGCAGTGGCTAATGACAAGTGAAACTTGGTGGCGCCGGATAGGAAGAATCGGTAGGACCGAGTTTGGCTTAGGGTTTAGGTCATATGTGGATATGGGAAAGTAGTTGAGGGTTTTGGAGCATATCACTAAGCACATGAAGCAAGAGGCTCATTAAGCAACACCTCATCCCTCCTTGATAGTATTGGCTTTTCCTAAAGACTCAATGTGATCTTGGATCACTAAAATATAAAATGAAGAGTCTTGAGCTTTTGAGCTTGAGCCAATCCTTTGTCCTTAGCATTTTGAGGGTTCCACTTTCACATCCATGCCATGCCAATCATTGAGCTTTCCTGAAATAATCATCTTGGAATAGCATTAGCTCAATGAGCTATATGTTGTTATGAATTACCAAAACCACCTAGGGATAGTTGCACTTTCATCATCCCTAGGAGACCTGACGTTAGAAGTCACTGCACATCTCGAAGATGTGTGAGAAAGCAAGGAGCCTTCGTGGCCGACGAAGAAAACCACATCTAGGAGGAGCCAGATTCGCCCCCGTTGGCGGCGAATCTCTTCTACGGCTCCTCCCCGACACCGCGAAGGGAAGAAGAATGGGGATCAGTCGACTACGACACGTCGTGCCCACCTCGAGCCGCGACATGGTGTTGATTGCATCCCCTCCCACTAAAGTCAAGGGCACGGGTGAACTAGCGGGAAGCGCTCCGGGGTTGCCACTCCTGGCGTCAGTGCCACGCCGCCCGAACCCCAGGCTTCCTTCTCAAGCATGACTAGCAGAAACAGAAGATGAGGAGAGGAGGACCACGGAAATGGATGACTACGCCCTCCTCCACTCCTCTGTTTTATAGGCCGGGCGGGGAGGGGCACCGGCTCCATCCACGGGTGGTCAGCGCCCTCCTCCGCCAATTCAAGATACGCGGGCCCTCCCCAAGGTACTCTTCCATGACATGTGCCTCTGTTACCTACACCGCGCGATGCATGCTGCATACGTGGCTAAGGATAAGGGCGCGCCGCGGGAAGAGTCAATTGGCAGTTTCTACCCTGTGCTTTAAAGTCATTCATGGGACATTACTGGAGCAACCCCACCACAATTGGCTTTATGCTGCACGCGGGAAAACCGGAAACTGGCCCAATCGAGGCTGATGAAGCAGCAATGGAAAACTTAAGGGTTCAACCCCTTCAGCAACTTTGCCTATGCACTTATTAGGCCCTACCCCGACGACACTCAACAACGCATTTAGGGCAAGCCCGGGGGTTTCTGTCGGTGCAACAAACCCTGGGTCTGTTGACCAACGGTGCACAGGCACAAGATCAAGATTGAAGCACCAGCTTAAGTCTGAGATTCAAGAACCAAGAGATTTGAAGAACCAACATGCAGCTTAGAAGGACCAAGATTGAGCCTAAGGAGCAAGATATCGGCAAGCGAAGGGCCTCCCTTGCCGGGCAGGCAATCCCGGCAAGGGGCGAGGTCACCACCAAAAAGAGCAACCGAGGCTCCCGGGTAGAGACTGCCGGGGTCCGCGGGGGCAGAACCGTCCCGCCAACCACTCAAGCACGGCTCACGTCATCAATCAGTGCGGTGTCAAGCCGCAAGATGATTAAGTGGCAGCCATTCACCACATGACAGCCATTTCCTACAGAGAAGCCTACAGATGACACCCGTCCTGCGGCGTGTCAAGAGAGCAGAGGCGGAGCTGGAAAGATAGCCCAGCAGGCCTTGACGGGCGCCCAGTGATGTGACAATAAGCGGTGCATTTAATGCACCCTGTCAGCCCACAAAGGTAGGTATGATAGCATTGTTTGCTATCATATCAGTGGATAATGACCACTTTGCCACTGTGGAGACCCCTTAATCTACAAAAGGAGGCCCATGGCACTCGTTGGAGGGGTTAGAAGGTTGGAAAGTTGACAACCCCAAGCCACCACATACACGTAGTCATCGCAGGAAAACCCTGCTGGGCAAGTGTTCGACGCTCCACCACATCCATTCCTCCATCAATCTAGTAAAGCAGGAGTAGGGTATTACGCCTCGCGGCGGCCCGAACCTGGGTAAATCGCTTGTGTGCTCTATGTCACGCGGCCGCACGCCGGTCTGCTCTTTGTGCAACGCGCTGCCCCCCTGCCGAACCAACTGCTCATCAGGAAAGCTATCATCAGTAGGTAGTGGGTCATGAGGCAAAATTTTGTGCCTAGATAAATTATCAGCTATAGGGTTCTCAGCTCCTTTTCTATCAATGATATTTAAATCAAATTCTTGTAACAAGAGAACCCATCGAATAAGTCTAGGTTTAGCATTTTTCTTTTCCATTAGATATTTAATAGCAACATGGTTTGTGTGAACAGTTACTTTGGAATCAACAATATAAGGTGTAAATTTGTCACAAGCAAACACCACTGCTAAGAATTCCTTTTCAGTAGTAGCATAATTTCTTTGAGAACACTCTAGAGTTTTACTAGCATAATGAATAACATTGAGTTTCTTATCAACTCTTTGTCCTAGAACAACACCAACAACATAATCACTAGCATCACACAAAATTTCAAAAGGCAAGTTCCAATTAGGTGGTTGAACAATAGGTGCAGAAATTAAGGCTTTCTTGAGTGTTTCAAGGACTTCTAAACAATCATCATAAAAAAAGGAATATCCTTTTTCAAAAGATCCGTAAGAGGCCTAGAAATTTTAGAGAAGTCTTTAATAAATCTCTTATAGAAACCATCATGACCTAAGAAACTAAGAATACCATATATATCTTTAGGACATGACATTTTCTCAATTGCATCAACCTTAGCTTTGTCCACTTCAATACCTCTTTCAGAAATTTTATGACCCAAGACAATGCCTTATTAACCATAAAGTGGCACTTCTCCCAATTCAAGACAAGATTTGTTTGTTCACATCTCTGCAAAACTTGATCAAGATTTCTTAAACAATCATCAAAAGACTTCCCATAAACAGAGAAGCCATCCATGAAAACCTCAACAATCTTTTCACAAAAGCCAGAGAATATAGCAGTCATACATCTTTGAAAGGTAGTAGGTGCATTACATAAACCGGAAGGCATACATCTATAAGCATAAGTTCCAAAGGGACAAGTAAAAGTGAACTTTTCTTGATCAGGTTGAGAAACAGGTATTTGTGAAAAACCAGAATATCCATCAAGGAAGCAAAAGTGTGTGTGCTTAGATAATCTTTCAAACATTTGATCAATAAAAGGCAGAGGGTAATGATCTTTTCTAGTTGCTTTGTTTAATTTTCTAAATTCAATTACCATTCTATAACCTGTAACAATTATTTGTGGAATAAGTTCATTTTTATCATTAGGAACAATAGTTATACCTCCTTTCTTAGGGACACAATAAACATGACTTACCCATCTACTATCAGCTATAGGATAAATTATACCTGCTTCCAAAAGTTTTAGTATCTCTGTTCTTACCACTTCTTTCATCTTCGGATTTAACCGACGTTGGTGATCAACAATGGGTTTAGCATCAGGTTCCATATTAATTTTGTGCTGACATAGAGTGGGACTAATGCCCTTTAAATCATCAAGAGTATATCCAATAGCAGCTTGGTGCTTCCTTATAAATTTCAATAATCTTTCTTCTTCATGTTCTGAAAGGTTAGCACTAATAATAGGATACATCTTCTTTTCATCAAGATAATCATATTTCAAAGTGTCTGGCAATTGTTTTAATTCAAACACAGGATCACCTTTAGGTGGAGGAGGACCTCCTAGAGTTTCAATAGGCAAATTGTGTTTAAGCAGAGGACGTTGTTCAAAGAAAATCTTGTCTATTTCATTTCTTTCATGCATATGTAAATCATTTTCATGGTCTAGCAAATATTGTTCTAAAGGATCAGTAGGTGGTACAACAATAGAAGAAAGACCAATTAATTCATCCTTACTAGGAAATTCTTTTTCATGAAGCTTTCTACTAAACTTGGAAAAAATAAACTCATGAGACTCATCACTAAAACTAACACCGACAGTTTGTTTCTCACAAGATATCTTAGCATTAACGATGCTCAAGAAAGGTCTACCAAAGATAATGGGACAAAACTCATCCTGTGGGAACCAAGAACAAGAAAATTAGTAGAGTATTTTATTTTCCCACACAAGACTTCAACATCTCTAACAATCCCAATTGGTGAAATAGTGTCTCTATTAGCAAGTTTAATAGTAACTTCTATGTCTTCTATCTCTGTGGGTGCTATGTCATTCATAATTTCTTGATATAAGGTGTAAGGAATAACACTCTCACTAGCACCTATGTCACATAAACCATGATAACGGTGATCTCCTATTTTAACTGAGACAACGGGCATGCCAACAACAAGTCTATGTTTATCCTTTTTATCAGGTTTGGCAATTCTAGCAGCTTCTTCACAAAAGTAAATAACATGCCCATCCATATCTTCTTCCAAGAGATCTTTAACCATAGCAATACTAGGTTCTACTTTGATTTGTTCATTAGGTTTAGGTGTTCTAATATAGCTTTTGTTAACCACAGTTGAAAATTTAGCATGTTCCTTTATCCTAACAGGGAAAGGTGGTTTCTCAATATAAGCAGAAGGAACAATTGGATCAACAATATAAAGTATAGTTTCTTCTTTAACTGGTAGATGTTCTTTAATTTCATCTTTAACAGGCGGGTGATATTTAAACCACTTCTCCTTAGGTAGATCAACATGGGTAGCAAATGATTCACAAAAGGAGGTTACTATCTCAGAGTCAAGTCCATATTTAGTGCTAAACTTTTGAAAAGCATCGGTATCCATAAAAGATTTAACACAATCATACTTAAGTTTAATACCTGACTCTTTACCTTCGTCGAGTTCCCAATCTTCAGAGTTGCATTTTATTCTTTCCAAAAGATCCCACCAGAATTCAATAGTCTTCTTCATAAAAGAGCCAGCACAAGAAGTATCAAGCATGGTTTGATCATTACGAGAAAGCCGAGCATAAAAGTTCTGGATAATAATTTCTCTTGAGAGCTCATGATTGGGGCATGAATATAACATTGACTTAAGCCTCCCCCAAGCTAGAGCGATACTTTCTCCTTCACGAGGCCAAAAATTATATATATAATTCCGATCACGATGAACTAGATGCATAGGATAATTTTTTTTGGTGGAACTCCAATTTCAAACGATTCCCATTCCAAGGTCCAATATAATCGCATAGCCTATACCATACCAATGCTTTTCCCTTCAAAGATAAAGGTAAAACCTTTTTCATCACTTCATTTCCGGGTAAACCTGCAAGCTTGAACAATCCACAAATTTGTTCTACATATATCAAGTGCATATCAGGATGTTCGGTTCCATCTCCTACATAAGGATTAGCTAGTAGTTATTCTATCATACCCAAAGGAATTCATATTCAATATTTTAAGTAGGTGCAGTAGGTTGAGGGGTAGCTAATTGTGGTTCCGTTCGAGGTGAAGATACCCCAAACAAACCCCTCCAAGGATTGTTTTCCATGGTAACAAGTGACAATAAATTTCAGCACACTATATAAATGTTTCCTTACAAAATTCCACTTACCAAAGGCGCTTCACTCCCCGGCAACGGCGCCAGAAAATAGCCTTCATGACCCACAAGTATAGGGGATCAATTGTTGCTCTTTTTGATAAGTAAGAGTGTCCAACCCAACAAGGAGCAGAAGGAAATGACAAGTGGTTTTCAGCAAGGTAATGTCTGCAAGTGCTGAAATTGTAAGTAGCAGAGTTGTTTGATAGCAAGGTAATTTGTAATGAGCAAGTAAGATAGTAGTAACAAAAGTGCAGAAAGGTTGCCCAATCCTTTTGAGGCAAAGGACAGGCCAAAACAGTCTCTTATTATAAGCAAAGCGTTCTTGAGGGTACACGTGATTTTCATCTAGTCACTTTCATCATGTTGGCTTAATTCGTGTTCGCTACTTTGATAATTTGATATGTGGGTGGACCGGTGCTTAGGTGATTTTCTTACTTGAAAAAACCTCCTACTTATGATTAAGCCCCCCGCAAGCATCCGCAACTACGAGAAAAGTATTAAGAATAAATTCTAACCATAGCATTAAACTTTTGGATCCAATCGGTCCCTTACGGAATAGCGCATAAACTGGGGTTTAAGATTCTGTCACTCTCGCAACCCATCATCTAATTGATACTCCACAATGCATTCCCTTAGGCCCAAATATGGTGAAGTGTCATGTAGTCGACGTTCACATGACACCGCTAAGGGAATCACAACATACATACTATCAAAATATTGAACACATATCAAGTTCACATGATTACTTGCAACATGATTTCTCCCGTGACCTCAAGAACAAAAGTAACTACCCACAAATGATAATCATGCTCTAGATCAGAGGGGTATTAAATAGCATGTTGGATTTGAAAATATAATCTTCCACCAAATAAACCATATAGTAATCAACTACAAGATGTAATCAACACTACTAGTCACCCACAAGCACCAATCTATAGTTCCGGTAACAAGATTGAACACAAGAGATGAACTAGGATTTGAGATGAGATGGTGCTGGTGAAGAGGTTGATGGATATTTCCCTCCCCAAGATGGGAGAGTTGTTGGTGATGATGATGACGATGATTTCCCCCTCCGGGAGGGAAGTTCCCCCGACGGAATCGCTCCGCCGAAGGGAAAAAGTGCTCCTGCCGAAGTTCCGCCTCAAGACGGCGGGGCTCCTTCCCGAAAGTCCTATCCTTATTTTTTTCTAGGTCAAAATGACTTATATACCAGAGGATGCGCACCGGAAGTGGGCCTGGGTGAGTACAACCCACCAGCGCACGCCTGGGCTCCCTGGCGTGCCCAGGTGAGTTGTGCCCACCTGGTGGGCCCCCTCTGGTAGTTATTTTCTCCAATATTCCTCAAATAATCCATAAAAAATCTCCATGAAGTTTCAGCTTGTTTGGAGTTGTGCAGAATAGGTGGCCTCATGTAGCTTTTCCAGGTCTAGATATCTAGCTGCCGCAATTCTCCCTCTTTGTGTATACCTTGCATATTATGAGAGAAAAGGCATTAGAATTACTCCAAAAAGCATTATTATGGATATAAACATTATAAATAACAGTAAGAAAACATGACACAAAATGGACGTATCAGTGGTCAGTCAACCTTGGTAGCGCAGCGAGAGGTGGATGAGGCGGAGAGTGAGCAGGAACCGGCAGAGTCACAGAAGGATCAGGACAGCAATGGGCACGACAATGAGAGCAACCCCAAGGACACAGCAAGGAAGAAAGTGGTGCATCGCCTAGTGTACTTCGTCAGCTCCCTGTTATAGGGGGCTAGATCAAGGTACTCTGGCATGTAGATGTTGATCTTTTGTCTCATCATGGCCTCAAGGAAACTGCGCCACTACTTCCAAGCCCATGAGATCACGGTTGTCACTCGTTTCCCACTGCAAGGATACTCCGAAACCCTGAGGCTACTAGCAGAATAGTGGAGTGAGCTTTGTAGTTATCCAGTTTTGGTTTGAAGTTTGAGAGTACATCAACTATTCTGAGTAGGGAATTGGCAGACTTTATTGCAGAATGGATGCCAACCCCTGATGAGGAAGTGATAGAGGGAGTTATTCCCGGCAAGGAATCGCCCCAAGAATGGATTATGTATTTTGATGGTGCTTTTTTCCCTACAAGGTGGAGGAGCTGACGTGCTTCTTGTCGCCCCCTCCAGGGAGCACTTGAAGTACGTCGTCCAAATGCATTTTGCCCGGGAAGAACCAACCAATAATACAACTGAGTATGAAGGGCTCCTTGCCGGGCCCAGGATTGCAGCCGAATTTGGAATTAAGAAGCTGGTCATTCGAGGAGATTCACAACTTGTGGTGAGACAAGTTAACAAGGATTACCAAAGTCCATTGATGGAGGCATACGTCAAGGATGTGAGGATATTGGAGGTGTGCTTTGACGGATTGCAAACAGAGCACGTACCCCATGCGGAAAATAGCATAGCTGATCATCTATTAAAGTGTGCTACGCAGAAGCTTCATGTGGAACCAGGGACTTTTGTTCTCCATCTCTCTCAACCCTCCGTGTCACCATCCACAATGGCCCGAAAAAGGAGAAAGATGGACTACGGTAAGCCTCTCCGGCAACAATGTCCCGGAAAAGGAGAAAGTTTGACTCCGGTAAGCCTCTCCCGGTAGAGCCGTCTGCTCCTGGCAGAGACCCTGCTGGACACAACTCCTCATAGCCTGCCGGACCACACCCTCCAGCTTGGCCCATGGACCCCGCGAACGAGGCATGTGTTCCCGCAGTAGAGGAGGTGCCGCTAGTCCTCGTTGTTGAGCCCCAGGCTCCAACTTGGGCAAGGCACATTGTCCACTTCCTCCAAACCAGAGAGCTTCCCGACGACCAAGATGAAGCTGAAAAAGTAGCCCAGAGGGCCAGTATGTATTAGTTTGTTGATGACACTCTGTATAGAAGGTGGCCCAACGGTGTGAAATTGAGGTGCGTCTGCCGGGAAGAAGGAAAGGAACTGTTGGTTGAGATACACAAAGGCATGTGCGGCTCCCACATTGGATCAAGGGCATTAGTTGGGAAAGCATTCTGGCAAGGATTCTATTGGCCCACAACCTTCCAAGATGCGGTCGAGCTAGTCGCCCAATGTGAAGCCTGCCAGTTCCATTCCAAGAAAACCCACCTACCTGCCCAAGCTCTTCAAACAACCCCTCTATCATGGCCATTTTTCGTCTGGGGGTTCAATATCCTCGGCCCCTTCCCCCGAGCAATCGGGGGATTTGAATTCTTGTTCGTTGGTATCGACGTGTTTACAAAGTGACTGGAAGTGACTACCATGAGAAAGGTGACTGCTCAGTCAGCTTTCAAGTTCTTTAAAGAGTTGGTGTGTCGTTTTGGAGTTCTAACAAGGATCATTACTGACAACGGCTCCCAGTTCACGAGCAGCGCCTTCATGCAATATGTTCATGCCCTCGGATGCAAGATCTCATTTGCCTTTATGGCACACCCCCGGGGCCAATGAACAAGCTGAGAGGGGGAACGCTGAAGTGTTGCGCGAACTCAACACGAGAACCATTGACACGCTACAGAAGCATGGCAGGCGGTGGATCGAGGAGCTGCCGGTAGCTCTATGGACCCTTAGAACGACACCAAACCGAGCTACTAGGAAGACTCCCTTCTCCCTAGTTTACGGGGCATAAGAAGTTATCCCCACGGAACTCATTTACGGGTCGCCTCGAGTGCTTGCCTACGATGAAGTACCGCAAGATCAGCACTGTCGTGACGACGCTGTGCTACTCGTGGAGAACTGTCTCTGGGCTGCTATGCATGCTGCATGCTATCAGCAAGTCCTGCATCGCTATCATAGCGGCAGGATTCATGCCTGGTGTTTTGAGGAAGGTGACCTTGTCCTTAGGCGTGTTCAGTCCGCCAAGGGTACAACCAAGTTGTCACCGAAGTGGGAAGGCCCTTACCGGGTAGTATGAGTCACCAGACCTGGCATAGTCCATTTGGAGACCGGAGATGGCATTCAGTTGCAAAACTCATGGAACATTGAACATCTCCGCAAGTTCTACCCTTAAGGCACGGTTGTTGGGCCCTACCCGGAAGCCACCCTTTTGTACAGGCCTTGCCTCAGCTGCATGTAACCCCTTGTACAAAGCCAGGGCGATGATCCTGTGCAAGAGAAAATAAAGAAGCGCTAGGGGGGGGGCGACCAAGATTGCATGCATGCATGAGCATTCCAAGATTACTACATAAGCATTTCATGAGCATTTGCATATGCATATAGATAGGATCGCATCCTGCATTCATTCTCATATGCATGAAATTGCAGGTTCCTGCCATGAACTTGGCCTTGACAAGGAGTTGAGAAGATTGCCCGGCACTGCGTTCCCCGACAAGCCAAACAGATAAGTTCTACCTCATGTCTGTTAGTGTTCTGTAAGCTCTAACTTATGCATGAGAAAATCTCACCACTCTTTGAGACTCAGGTGCTCCCATCCTTGACTTGAACGTTGCTTCGGGCAGGATGGTCACAGTGGCCTTTGGTAAGAAGAAGTTGGCGGGGGCCTGGCCCCTTTGTCTGTCACCCGGTAGACGTAGCTCTCCGATAGATAAAAAGGGTGCCGACAAGATAGCCTGCTAGGGAAAACTCGTTTATTTACATTAAATAGGCGTCTCACCTCTGCATGGACATACACATGCACGGGTTCCCGGCAAGGTTCATCTTTTTCATTAATATGCTGATAACAAGCACAAGCATTACATGACACAAACAACGACACGATAGATTACATTATTTAAACTAAAATTTGGCTAGTGCCTATAGATTTAAGATTGAAAAAAGATAAGTGCCCCGTAATGCCTTTGCCCCTGTCCATCTCCTATAGGATGGTGTCGAAGAGGCCGGCGGCGGACCCAGCTGGGATTCGGCCCCTCCCTTGGATCAAGGTGGTGCCGCTCCCCAGCAGGGAGGAAAAAACCAGAGGGTAGGCATGGATCGTGACGCTGTCGGAGGACCAGATGGGGGACACAGAATCACTAGAAACACGACTTGTCGGAACGGCCGTCTGCGTTCTTGACGCGTCGTGGGTTGCCGCTGTCGTCCGCATCACTACCACCCGAAGACCTTGGCGCGACCACCAGTCGGACACCATGCTCTCTCGGTCTTCCCACAGAGAGCATGGTTATCCCCAGGAGCCCTGGCATTAGAAGTCATTGCACGTCCCGGAGACGTGTATGAGAGCAAGGAGCCCTCCCGCACGGCAATAGAACGGCGCCCAGGAGGATTCGGGGTCACCTTCACCAATGGCGACTTCCTTCCATGACCCCTCCTTGATGTCGCGAAGTGAAGAAGAATGAGGAGCGATCGACTACCACGTGCCATGCCAGCCTCGAGCTTCGACATGGTGTCGTTCGCATCTCCTCCCACTGGAGACAAGGCCACGGGCGGCCCGACGGCGAGCACGCGGGGTTGCCACTCCCGGCGTTGTTGGCGCAGCACCCGAGTCCCCCTTTCAGATCTAGGGAAGGCTTCAAGACGAAGCCCGAGGCACAACCCCATGCTATTTTTATCAGCATAACCCGAAGAAGACAGAAGGGGAAGACTGTGAGGATGAGTGGCTCCGCCCTCCTCCGCCCCTCCCTTTTATAGGTGAGCGGAGGAGGGGAGCCGCTCCCTCAACAGGCGGCCACCATCCTCCTCCTCCAATTCAAGGTGACTGAGCGCTCTCTTCAATGCTCTCCCACGCCACGCGCCTCCATTACCTACCCCGTGCGATGCATGCAGCATACGTGGCTAAGCACTAGTAGAAAACGGGCCGTTTGTCCCGGTTCCAGAGGCCCAGTAGTCCCGGTTCTGGAACCGGGACTAGAGGGTCGGGACTAAAGCCCAACACCTTTAGTGCCGGTTCGATTATGAACCGGGACAGATGGTGCTCCACGTGGCCGCTGCGGGGCACCCAGACAAGAGGGCCTTTAGTCCCGGTTGGTAACACAAACCGGGACCAAAAGGCATCCACGCGTCAGCAGCTCAGGAGCTGGGGTTTTTGTTTTTTTAGGGGGGGGGGCTTAGGGGGTTTTGAAGGGTTAATTTAGGGGTTTCATATATTGTGTTAGCTAGATAATAGAGAGAAGTGACCTCTCTTATCTCCGTGCTTGGTCGACGCTAGCTACTATACATATAGAGAGAACTCGACATGCTAGCTAGTAAGAAAATGAAGGAACCATTAACTACACAAGATCGTCGTGAACATATACAGAGAGGAGTGATCGACCTCTCTTTCACCGAGAGATTTGTCAAACAACAAGTTTTCGTATATCTATCCGACGTTACATATATACAATATAAGATCTCTTACAATCCCTAACATCTCATGTCTATATCAATTTCCACATGGTATTCTCCTACTTTATTAATGACGTGGTCAAGAAAGAATCCCGCCAATTCCTCTTGAATTGCTCGTATGCGATCTTGTGGTAGGAGTTCATCCCACATCTTCTAGATCTAAATTGAAGAAGGGGGTCAATACATGTATATGAATGAAAGTCAACACAAATGATGGTAATAAATATTTTTGCTTACGCACTTCATATTGTTTTTCAGAGAAGCCCCACTTATTAGAGGCCGTCGCATTGTAGGTGAACTCGCAAACGTAGTATCCACAAAAATCATTTCTGCATTCCTGCCACAAGCACTTTACAAGAAATAGAGGTCAATCAAATTTATAAGCAAAAGCATTCTAAGTGGTATTGATGAAACTAGCTAGAATCAATGGGAGATGCGCGAAACTAGGCAGTAGTACTTACTTAGGGGTGTACAAATCGCAGCTGGCTTGGCAGTCCCGGAGAAATTACGGTGAACTCTCTCCAAACCCCGCCAGACAAAGAAAATAATTACTTGATATCAGGAAATGAACAAAGTTGCTTATATGGTGCGATAATGATCGATTGAAATTACTTCTGGAGCATTTGAGTCATGTCCACATAGTCCTCGGGATCTTTTTGTCTCGAGTCTAAGATGGTCACTACTCCCTGCTCAAGCTTAATCTCTGTGAGAATAAAGTGGAAGTTGTGCATGCATGCATAACTCATCAATTACATTACTATAACCTTGAGTAATAAGGGAAACCAAATATGCACAAGACAGTAACACACAATTGAAGTTGTAAGGAAATAGTATTTTATCTTTGCTTTGATTTTTGAGCAACGATTGTAGCAAGTTGTACTCGGTTTCTGTGACATTGTGTTTAACCATCCATTCATGTATGATATTTGCGTTAATGAACCCAATGTCATATATTTGTTCTTTTCTGCATTTGACGATCTTCAATCTGCATAATATAGTGAGGATAATTATATATACACATGCAATGAAAGAGCTGAGCTATATACAGAGACTTAATTATAGAAGCAGTACTTACAGAAAGTAGCAAGTCACGAGTGTTTTGTCGAGGGCCTTTTGATTGTAGAACTGGAATAACTCATCAAATTCAACAGAGAACACACCAGTTCCAACGAGGTCGTGCTCCTCTTTAATTCTCATTGTCAAGACATCCTTCCTAGACTCGCTGCAGGTTTTCATGTACCAATCATGGAATCTTCGCATCATCGTTGTTAGAGGAGGACTTCCATCTTTGATGAGAGGCTTCTCGTAATGGTATCTAAATGTGTCCACCTCCATTGAATCAAACACTACATCATCGCCCAGGTAATCAACAGGATTAGTAGCAGGCACCATCCCCGGCAGAGTAGCAACGATATCGCTAGACACCTTGAGCGGGGGGCACGATTGGTTCGCCTGTTCGCCGAGGATGCAGTCATTAGGGCATGCATGTATCTTATACACCTCCAATCCTAGAGGGCATACAACCTTCATTGCTCCATACGTATCGTCGGGCAATTCGTTATCCTTTGGAAGCTTATTCTTTAATATTTTCAGTAGCTTCTCAAATCCTTTGTCAGGTATGCCATGCTCTGCCTTCCACTGCAGCAATTCCAGTGCGGTACCGAGCTTTGTGTTGCCATATTTGCAATTGGGGTATAACCCTTTTTTGTGATCCTCTAACATGCGATCGAACATCAGCTTCTCCTTTTCACTTTCGCACTGTGTCTTTGCATCAACAATGACCCGACGAAGATCATCATCGGGCACATCGTATGGTTCCTCTTGATCTTCAGTTTTCCCCATTGAAGCATCACCGTCAGGGGGCACATAGTTGTCATCATCCTATTCTTCTTCATTGTCTTCCATCATAACCCCTCTTTCTCCGTGCTTGGTCCAAACATTATTGTGTGGCATGAAACCCTTATAAAGCAGGTGGGTGTGAAGGGTTTTCGAGTCAGAGTAAGACCTCATATTCCCACATATAGGGCATGGACAACACATAAAACCATTCTGCTTGTTTGCCTCAGCCACCGCGAGAAAATTATGCATGCCCTCAATGTACTCGGAGGTGTGTCTGTTACCGTACATCCATTGTTGGTTCATTTGCGTGCATTATATATAATTAAGTGTGTCAAAAACCATTACAGAACATCATGAATAGATAAGTGACCAAATTAATAGAAGTTCATCATCACATTAAAACCAAAGTACATACATAGTTCTCGTTGGACAACATATAGCTCTCTAGAGCATCTAATTAAACCATACATTGAAACTATCTAAAACATTTCGATGCAACAACAAATGCGATCATCATCGCAACTAAGGTAAAAATTGATCCAACAGCGTAATGATACTAAGCCTTGGTATGAATGGCATATTTTCTAATCTTCAAGCACATTGCATCCATCTTGATCTTGTGAACATCGACGACATCCGCAACATGCAACTCCAATATCATCTTCTCCTCCTCAATTTTTTTTCAATTTTTCCTTCAAGTAATTGTTTTCTTCTTCAACTAAATTTAACCTCTCAACAATAGGGTGGGTTGGAATTTCTGGTTCACATACCTCCTAGATAAAAAATTCTATGTCACGTTGGTCAACATAATTGTCATAAACCCTAAATGAACCAAATAGTCATAAAAGATAATATATACCACATCCGAATCATAGACAGGACAAGGGCCTACGGAGGCGGATACCAAAACCTTCGCGCTATATAATAAAAAACAATAATAAGAGTAAGAAAATTACACAAGTATCTATCTAAATCATGCAAGTAAGAACTTTTTTCTTTTAGAAAGAATATAAGATCAAGAAGCCCACCACGGTGCTGCCAGCGACGAGATCAGCGTGGGCGATCGACGGGGGTGAGGACGGGGACGGGACAGGACAGACTGCCAAACCTAGACAAATCTCGAGGAAAATGGAGCTTGGACAAGGAGCTTCGAGAGGAGAAAGCTTAAGTGTGGCTCGGGCACTTCATCGAACACCTCATGTGCATAGGAGCTAAGCTAATGAAGAAGCAAAGAAGACCTCAAGAGACCAACCTCTTCAGCAACCCCACCCGTGCACTTATTAGGCCCTACCCCGACGACGCTTGGCAGCATGTTCGGGGCAGGACCAGGGGCTTCTGTTGGTGCAACAAACCCTAGGTCTGTTGCCCAGACTATGCACGGGCACGGGAACAAGATTGAAGCACCAGCCCAAGTCAGAGTTCAAAGTACTAGGAGATTCGAAGAATCAACACGTAGATCACATGGACCAGAATCGAACCAGAGAAGCAAGATACCACCAAGAGAAAGGCCTCCTTTGCCGGGCAGGTGAGCCTGGCAAAGCGCAAGGCCACGCCCAGAAGAAGACAACCAAGGCGTCCCGGTAGGGCCTGCCGGGACTCATGAAGACGAGGCCACCTCACCAACCACTCCGCCATGACCCACGTCGTCATTCAATGCGGTGTCAAGCCACAAAGTGACTAAGTGGCAGCCATTCGCCACATGGCAGCCTCTTTCTATAGGTGACACTCGTCCTGCGACGTGTCAAGTGAGCAGGCGTGGAGCTGGCAAGATGGTCCGGCAAGCCTTGTTGGGCAACCAATGATGTGACGTTGAGCGGTGTATTTAATGCGCCCTGTCAGCCCATAGAGTTAGGTATGATAGCACTGTTTGCTATCTTATCAGTGCATAATGACTACTTTGCCATTGTGGTAAACCCTTGATCCATAAAAGGATGCCCATGGAAACCGTAGACAGGGTTAGAAGGTTGGATAACTCACACTCTCAAATGCGCGTAGCCACTACCGCCCTGAAGCAACCCCTGCCGGGCAAGTGTACTGCGCTCCACCACCACCTTTCCACCATCAATCCATGAAAGCAGGAGTAGGGTTTTACTCCTCGCGGTGGCCCAAACATGGGTAAAATTTCCAGCGTGATCTTTGCCGTGCTGCTCCATGCTCGTCTGCTCTTTGTGCAACGCGACGTCCCCCTGCCGAACCAGCAAGGGTACCTCTGGTCCCATAGGTGGCCATGGTTTCCCGCGACAATGATGTGTAAACTAAGCTAATGGCAGTGCAACAACGTAGAAGCAATGCAAAGCCTCAGTTGCAAGATATGTGCGACCAATATAACCTTCGAAAGTTAGAGCAAGCACCTTGATGGGTGAATAAGATAGGGCATCTGCCTCTGACTCCTCCACTAGGGAGCTACATTGACTTAGGTCTCCATCTAGCTCAGAATCACTATTAGGATCATGTTCTGAGCATGAATCTGTAGGTGGAGAGTGTTTGCATTGCATTACATCCAGACTTGATTTCAGTCCCTTAATGCCTAGTTTGACAACCATGGCATTGTTCTGCTTTATTATTTTCATGCGTGCAAGCTCATAATCATTATGATGTTGTTCAGTATCTGAGATTCATGAAAAAATAAAAAGTAGTCAGATTATCAATGGAATGCATTGTGGATTCAACTCCAAGAGTGTCTCCCTATAAACCCCTTCATATGCAAAGTTCACCCCCAACTGTGCTGACCAGACCACACACATAAATACAAACCTCTTATGTCTCTATAATAGGCAGACAAACATTTCAAAACTGAAGTAGGACGATTAGAATCATATCAAATTCATATTTGAACAAATAAACTAAGGAATTATGAGTGACATAATGTTTAGCTTCAAGGGTCGAGTGCTGGTAGTGCGACACAAAGCAAGTAGGAAGATTGTATTCCGTGTAAAATATCGTAGTCTATGTAAAAGGTGGAAATGACACTTTCTTTCTATACAATGCGGTGTTCGTTGCCCACACATGATGGAAGAGATCACACAAAGAAGTACTATTCACTCATGTCTGCGGTTCAGTATTTTGAAATAGGGTGGTCCACCCTAAAAGAATATTGACAACAAATATGACAAGGCAAGCATAGATGTAGTGAATCAATCATTACTTGTGATCTTACTAGGACAAGTATGCAGAATTGTAACTGCAGTAAGAGACCGTCAAAAATCTGAATCAAGAAGTTGGTCTAGCACTTACTGTTTGCAACTAATCGACGTGAATAATTGGATATCATATCAAATGAGTAAGAAAGACAAGTAAAATTGTCAACAAACCTGGCCTGCAGTAGTAATATAGGTCAATGTCACTATGACCTGCAATCCAAAATGACTAGTGTTTGTTCCTAGGGCCGGAATTTTGAAACCTTGTGAACTTTACAGGTACTAAAGATTACTGAAATACATATGAACCATTAAGTGTAGGTAGCAATCAGTACACAACAAACCCTAATGACAGTCCTGCCTAATGAGTAATGAATCAATTAGAAAATGGATGATGAGGAGTGGATGCCGAGTGTTGAGGACGTATCTCAGGATAAATCTGCTTGGCTTAGTGGCTGCTGCACGCCTGAGCCCTGAACGGACTGGGGATGTAGGCACGGCGGCACGCTCGGGCAGCGGTGATGCTGTTGGGCGAGCGGCTCCTGACCTCCTGTTAGTCTGACGTCTCCTCCTAGAGTCATGCCGTCCAGGGATGGCAAGTCACCGGCGAGGCAGGTGGCTGGGGCCGAGTAGAGATCGGAAGCGCAGCAGAACAAAGGGGAATCAGGGTCTGGGCCGACCCAAAATCCCAGGGTGGGCCGCGGCCCACCATGGGCACCCTGTAGAGATGCACGCCTGAGCGGCGTACATGCATTTTCGAAACTAAATTAGGAACATTTAACTGACCAATTAAACGGCTCTATTTTAATAATATCAGATTTGTATTTGAATAACTAAGCTTGTTTAGCTTGATGGGTGGAGCAGTGCTATTATGACACGAAGCACGTATGCTGATCCTGTAGTGATCATAAAAGGGGGAAATCCTAAGCTTTTTTGAGCAAAAGAGGGTTTCCCCTCCGATTTCTATTAAAGAAACTACCACGGAACCAACATGATCGATTAAACCCTATTATGACTGTGCCATGGCAGATTTAAAGCTGTAAACCGCAGAAATACCATTTAGCATCCATTGTTTGCTTCCAACTAAGAACTAAATTCTAAGAGCTGAAAAGAAAGTACAGTAACCAAGTTATGATCTATTTTCTGGTTGAGATCAAAAAGCTGAGGAGATATGAATTCCACCTCGCATGCGGCGCTGTTGGTGCAACACACCCTGGGTCTGTTGACCAACCGTGCATAGGCACAAGATCAAGATTGAAGCACCTGCTTAAGTATGAGATTGAAGAGCCAAGAGATTTGAAGAACCAACATGCAGCTCAGAAGGACCAAGATTGAGCCTAAGGAGCAAGATATCGTCAAGAGAAGGGCCTCCCCTACCGGGCAGGCGAGCTCGGCAAGGGGCGAGGCCACCACCAGTAGCAAGCAACCGAGGCTCCCCGGCAGAGCCTGCCGGGGCTCGTGGGGGCAGAACTGCCCCACCAACCGCTCAAGCACGACTCACGTCGTCAATCAGTGCAGTGTCAAACCGCAATATGATTAAGTGGCAGCCATTCGCCGCATGGTAGCCATTTCCTACAAAGAAGCCTACAGATGACACCCGTCCTGCGGCATGTCAAGAGAGCAGATACAGAGCTGGCAAGATAGCCTGGCAGGCCTTGCCGGGCGTCCAGTGATGTGACACTAAGCGGTGCATTTAATGCACCCCGTCAGCCCGCAGAGTTAGGTATGGTAGCACTGTTTGCTATCATATCAGTGAATAATGACCACTTTGCCACTGTGGTGACCCCTGAATCTATAAAGGAGGCCCATGGCACTCGTAGGAGGGGTTAGAAGGTTGAAAAGTTGACAACCCCAAGCCACCACATACACGTAGTCGCCGCAGGCAAACCTTGCCGGGCAAGTGTACTACGCACCACCACATACATTCCTCCATCAATCCAGTAAAGCAGGAGTAGGGTCTTACGCCTCACGGTAGCCCGAACCTGGGTAAAATCGCTTGTGTGCTCTCTACCGCGCGGCCGTACACTAGTCTGCTCTTTGTGCAATGCGCCGTCCCCTTGCCGCACCAACAAGGGGCCACCCGGTCCCATCGGTGGCCAGGGAAATCCCACGATATCTTTGGCGCGCCAGGTAGGGGGAGCGCTTGCGCGAACCTGAAAGTGTACATCGCATGTCATCTTCATTGACATTTTCATCCTCAACGGCGCCACCGACCATGGCACCCAAGAAGAAACCTGGCACCTCAGCCCATCCATCCACCTCGAAGGCTTCTCTGCCCGCGGCCTCCAACGCCGCGGGGGACACGAGGGCTCACAAGGATGTGGACGCCGCTGGGCGCGTGGTTGGAGCGAGTGGCACCGTTACTGCCTCCCCCGCGGCCGACACGGGGGCCAGAGCTACCAGAGGGGAATGGCATCGGCAGCGTCCCGACAGTCAAGCTCTGCAAGATGCGGATGAGGGAGTCGCTCCGTACACGCCCCTCCTCTCGCTAACAAGCACAACCACAGCAACGATGCTCGGTCTGGGGCGAGCCATCACCTTCCGGTCGCCCACATCGCATGAGCGGCCACGGCGCATGCGCCTCCTCCCAAACGAGCCAACTAGGCCGCTGCACTCAACGGAGATCTTCGAGCGCCATCGCTGCATAACCCCGCTGCCCCGGCGGTCGTCCCACAGCAGCGTGTGCGGGGCGCCACCGCCGCCGCCGCTTGCACCATCCGGAGCCAGGCGAAGGTGCAGTCGACGTCATCGACATCCATGCCAAGCATGACCACGGAGGCCATGGTGCGAGCTCGGCTAATACTGAGGTTCTCGCCAGCAGCCGAGCAGATGGATGAGTGGCGAGCCACCATCCAAAGCCTGCTCGGTTTCGCCAAAGCTGGGGGCTCACGATGAGCCTGTCCACTGCAACCTCCCCAAGCAACAACTACTGCCCGAGCCGATAGCCGTACGAAGGGGGACGTCCCCATGGTTTAGTCCCCGCCACGGCAGCCGGCGAGGACGTAGCACAATCGAGACCCCGATGACGCCTCGATGGCCTCTTCTGACCCTCGAGCACGTCCAGGCCAACGTCGAACCCTGGAAGACAGGCAACGGGGCAACCACGCACCGTTGCCGAACGGCGCCGCAACGATCCTCGCCAGACTGACAGGTGCGACGACCTCAACGTCGACGAGCCTGCGCTCGGTGTTGGCGGGTGCCTACCCTTCGAGGTTGGCTGCCCTGCCTTTCCATGAGAGCTATGACAAGTCTATTGGCCGTTCGTTCGCACGATCAAGCTAGAGATACCTGAGAAGTACGATGGGAGGCTGAACCCGGCAGAGTTCCTAAGCATCTACACCATCGCTGTTCAGGATGCCGGGGGAAGAGATGAGAAGGTGTTCCCTATCTACTTTCCTTTGGCCCTCAAGTCCAGTGTGAGGTCTTGGCTGATGCACCTGCCGGAGAACTCCTTTTCGTCATGGGCAGACCTGTGCCATGAGTTCATCGGTGCCTTCACCGGTGGCCACCAAGAGCCCGGCAGGCCTAGCGACCTGCAGCTTCTCTAGCAAAAGGAAGGAGAAACCCGTCGTCAGTATTTATAGAGATCCAGTTAAGTTCATAGAAATATTCCAAATATCCATCCGGCGGCTGTTATAGCAGCTTTCCAGTCCAATGTGCGCGACCGCCACATTCATTCCAAAATGAACGTGCGATTGCCCAAGACTTTGAAAGAACTGTATACACTAGTGGATAAATGTGCCTGGATGGAAGAAGAAAGGAAGTTGCCCGAAGAGGAAGATTGCATTAATGTTGATTCTGGGGATGAGGATGAATCATCCAGTCAGAGGTAGGGCAAGAAGCGCAGTAAGAAGCCAAGAGACAAGGCAGTTATGACTGTAGAAGGTTCGGGCACGCCTAGTACCGGCAAGAAGGCCAATGTTGATTCCCCTGGCAAGGAAGCTGCCGCGTGCACTGCCTGCCGGGAGGCCGCTGCCACAGAAAAAGTTGGGAAAGGTGATGGGTCGTACTGTAAGATCCATCGGACCAAAGGCCACGACCTTCAGGAGTGTTATTAGGTTGAGCAGCTTGTCAAGAGACAGAGAGTAGAGTATGATAAGCGTGATAAGGAGAAAGGTCAGAATGCTTCTCGCGGTATGGGCCGAGCTGGTGAAGCAAATCACCCCGGCAAGCCCTTTCGGAACCAAGAAAAGCCCGCCAGGGGCCGAGAAACGGAAACCTGTGATGATGCCAGTGATGGAGGGGTGAAGAGGAAACTAGTGAGCAGGAATTTCAGAAGCCATTGACGCCCTATGCATTGATGGAGGTGCATCTTTGCACACCTCTCATCGCCAACTCAAGCGATGGGCATGAGAGGTCAATGCTGTGGAACCAGTGCCAGAGGCCCGGAAGCCGCTCAAGTGGTCCCGCGCGCCCATCATCTTTGATGACGAGGATCACCGTTGCTGCACCATGGCGGTAGGCTGTTCTGCCATTGTTGGTCTCCCCAACAATTTGCAATGTCAAGGTCACAATGATGTTAGTGGGTGGCGGGACCGGGTTGAATCTGATTTCCCCAGCAGTTATCAGCAAGCTTTAGATATGAGAAGAGGAGCTAGAGGCCACTGCCACGTTTCAAGGAGTTAACCCCAGCAGGAGTCATCCTAAGGGGAAGATCACGTTGCCGGCGATGTTTGGGGGGAGCTGAAATTTCGGACTAAGAAGATTGTCTTTGATGTGGTTGATCTCCCCCTGCCGTACAATGGGATTCTTGGACGACCAGCCCTGGCCAAGTTCATGGCAGCATCCCGCTATGCTTACAACACCCTGAAAATGGCTGGGCCATTGGGAGTCCTCACAATCCCGTTAGATGAGAAGGATGCAATTATCTGTGTGGACAAGATGTATCGGGATGCAGTCGTAGCAGAGGCTGCAGTGGCGGCGGTTCCCGCCAAGGAAAGCAAAGGAAAGAAGAGGGAAGCAGAGGCTGCAGTGGCGGCGGTTCCCGCCAAGGAAGGCAAAGGAAAGAAGAGGGATTGTAGGACCTCCGGCAAGGAGTCCGGGAAGCGTGCCCCCTCCGTGTGCACGACACCCATTGACGACGTGATGGAGTGTTCCAACAGCAAGAGATCCAAGGTTGCTGCACCCCAAGTGAAGAAGGTCCCAGTAGGGCTCGCTGGCGTTGAAGGTACTTTCACTATACGCTCCACCTTTGATGACATATAGGAAAGCGCGCTCATTGCCTTCCTACGGGTGAATATCGATGTGTTTGCTTGGCAACCATCTGAGATCCCCGGTGCTCCCAGGGAGGTAATTGAGCACCACCTTGCTGTCTGCCCACATGCCTGACCCGTCAAGAAGGAAGTACAAAAGTAGGCTTTGGAGAGGCAGCAGTTCATTGCCGAAGAGATCAAAAAGTTGGAAGCAGCTGGTTTGGTTAGAGGAGTACTGCATCCTACATGGTTGGCAAATCTAGTAGTGGTCCGGAAAGCTAATGGGAAGTGGAGGCTTTGCATTGACTTCACAGACCTCAACAAAGCTTGCCCGAAGGACCCATTTCCCTTGCCACGCATCGACCAGATCGTGGATTCTACTTCGGGATGTGATTTGCTCTCCCTTTTGGATGCATACTCAGGATATTATCAGATCTTCATGTCTAAGGAAGATGAAGAGAAGACGTCATTCATCACTCCATGCGGTACATACTGCTTTGTCCGCATGCCGTTCGGATTAAAGAGTGCCGGGTCCAGTTTTGCAAGGGCAGTCCAGATTGGTTTTGAGCCATAGTTGCACATAAATATAGAAGCTTCTATGGATGATATTGTGGTCAAAACCAAGGATAAGGCCACCCTTATCCAGGATTTGGAAGAGATATTTGCTAATCTGCGCAAGATCAATTTGAAGCTTAACCCGAAGAAATGTGTGTTTGGTGTTCCCTCTGGCAAGCTACTTGGGTTCTTCGTGTCCCATCGGGGGATTGAAGCCAACCCCGACAAGATCAAGTCCATTGACCAGATCCAAGCGCTAAGGACAGTTATGGATCTGAGGCGCTTGACGGGATGCGTTGCCATGCTGAGCAGATTCATCTCCAAGTCTGTCGAGCGTGCCCTTCCGTTCTTTAAGGTTTTGAAGAAGGCAGGACCTAAGAAGTGGACCACGGAAGCAGATGCGGCTCTACAAGAGTTGAAATCCTACCTATCATCTATGCCTACCTTGGTTGCACCCAAACCCCAAGAACCATTGTTTCTATACTTGGCAACAATCAACTAAGTGGTCAGTGCAGCTTTGGTTGAACAGTGAGTGGTGGATGAGGTAGAAAGCGGCCAGATCATGGGGGAGTCAGAAAAGGATTAGGACAGTAGTGAGCACGACAACAAGAGCAACCCCAAGGACGTGACAAGGAAGAAAGTGGTGCAACGCCCAGTGTACTTTGTCAGCTACATATTACAGGGGCTAGATCGAGGTACTCTGGCGTGCAAAAGTTGCTCTTTGGTCTCATTCTGGCCTCAAGGAAACTGCACCACTACTTCCAAGTCCATGAGATCATAGTTGTCACTCGTTTCCCGTTGCAAAGGATACTCCGAAACCCTGAGGAAACTGGTAGAATAGTGGAATGGGCTTTGGAGTTATCCAGCTTTGGTTTGATGTTTGAGAGGACTTCAACCATTCAGAGCAGGGCATTAGCAGAGTTTATTGCAGAATGGACGCCAACCCCTGATGAGGAAGGGACAGAGACAGCTCTCCCTGGCAAGGAATCCCCACAAGAATGGATTATTTTTTTAATGGTGCTTTCTCACTACAAGGCACAGGGGCTGGTGTTCTTCTTGTTGCCCCCTCCGAGAAGCACTTGAAGTATGTCGTCTAGATGCACTTTGCCTGGGAAGAAGCCACCAACAATACAACAGAGTATGGAGGGCTCTTTGCCGGGCTCAGGATTGCAACAGAATTGTGAATTAAGAAGTTGATCATTCGAGGAGATTCACAGCTAGTGGTGAGACAATTCAACAAGGATTACCAAAGCCCATTGATGGAAGCATACGTTGAGGAAGTAAGGAGATTGCAGGATCACTTTGACGGGTTGCAAACAGAGCACGTACCCTGTGCGGAAAATAGCATAGCTGATCACCTGTCAAAGTGTGCTGCGCAGAAGTTTCCCGTGGAACCAGGAACTTTTCTTCTCCATCTCTCTCAACCCTCCGTGTCACCATCCACAATGGCCCGAAAAAGGAGAAAGATGGACTACGGTAAGCCTCTCCCGGCAGAGCCATCCACTCTCGGTAGAGACCCTGTCAGAAACAACTCCTCACAGCCTGCCGGACCACACCCTCTAGCTAGGCCTATGGACCACGCGAACGAGGCTGGTGCTCCCGCAGCCGAGGAGGTGCTGCTAGTGCTCGTTGCCGAGCCTTAGGCTCCATGATAGAGGCAAAGGTGTCCCGATGTTTCGATGAGATGGTGGCTATCGTTTTCTGTGGGAGTGGACCTTGACGATCCGACTACGATCGTGCGAGACGTCGCGCCTTAGCAATCGCTAAACCAACTTCCGAGGGGTTATTGACCACGCCGGAGCACGATCAACCTGACCACGAGGGCCTGTTTCCTGCGAGCAAACGAAGAACAAGCAAGAAACTGAGATTGCAATCTGGATATTGCGAATATAAGATGAAAGCTTTATTGATCAAGGTGGGGTTCTGTGACGTCTTGGTCTGGTCGTTGGACACAAACGAAGTACGCGAAGTTGCAGCTATGGCGAACTTTTAATCTAAACAAAACCCAAGTCTAAACGACGCCCTAAGGGCTGTATATATGGAGGAAGAGAGGGGAATTTCGTGGCCCTTGAGGGTGGGGTCCGAAACCAACCCTAACTCTTGTTTCCCCACACATACGGACTCTAAAAATAGCCTATACTTAAGTATTTCGAAATTACATGGGCCTGGCCCATTAATAAGGTGACGCAGCACCTAGAATAGCCTATGGACGAATATTATGAAGTGGCATCTTGTATATTTCGTCCAAGGCTTCATGCACTCCTTATGGCGGCTTCAAAGTCCTGAAATCATCACTTGTAACTCCGTTCTTGATCCCCTTGCGCATGCCATCAACTCCATGCGTGTTCTTGCCCCAATGTTCATCCTTCTCCAAGCTAGGCCCTTCATTTGTAAGCAAAACAAATGTATCCAATTTAGGTAGCATCATAATCTCATGAACATTAGAATCATTACCAAGAAACGAAAGTACTTGGTAATTTAATTGGCATGCGCGAGCTCTAGTAATTGGTCCATGATAGAGGCAAAGGTGTCCCGATGTTTCGATGAGATGGTGGCTATCGTTTTCTGTGGGAGTCGACCTTGACGATCCGACTACG